>NC_056523.1:242202859-242218165 GCF_019175285.1 Sceloporus undulatus
GACGGGATAGGGACAGGATCACTCCCCCATCCATGATCCGAGTGAAAATGATTGCACAAATCACTTTCACATTGCAGCTGGCTGAAAAGTGCTTTCAGGCATCATGGTATTAACGGGTTCTTCCATTAATACAAAAGCGCTTTTCAGCTGCTGCAGTATGAAAGTGATTTGCGCAATCATTCTCACTCACACTTTCCTGCTGCGTGAAGTGCAGGTCATGTGTGAAAGTCCTTCCCGCGATCAGGGGGATGATGGGACAGGGATGGGACAAAGATGTCCTGTCCCCCAGGTGATAATCTCCCCCAGTAGGAAGGCAGCTGCATGTCATCACTGTGGACAGACCTGGTAAGGGGGGGATGATAGAACTTGCAGCAAAACATGAGATTTTAAACATGGGTTGTGAGAGAAGCCCTTAATCAGGTGCAGACATCACAAAGATAGTTTGGATCTGATTTGGGGGCTTGGTCCTGTGTCATGTAAGCAGGACACTGAAAACCTGGGGGGAATTCAGAGGAAATCATCCATGTGAACAAGGCCTCTGTCACTCCTTAAGAGTTTATGACTCCCAATTATATGACAATAACAACAACTAAACAGATTCTTTTCCACTACATTACACTACTGGAGATGAAGGCTTGAGGAGAAAACAAATGGATTTGTGTTTGAAAGGGCTTGAGCTTAGTGATCACAAACAGCTAAGCTGAGCATGGCACACTAGGCCACGTTCTTAGCCTATTTCTGCCTACTTACTGTAAGCTACTATTTTTCACCTGGCCCTAGTTGCTGGATTTCAGAGTTCCAAGAGAAAAATAACCAAAAGGCAGCTCCTGCAAGCCTGGACCTTAAACATCCACACTCTAGAGAAATAAATAATGTCATATTTGGAACTATTGTTGTCTTCATTATTATTATTATACACACACACACACACACACATTCAACCAATCTGGTATCAAGGTTGTGTAGCTTACGTTTGCCTCCTTTGCTGGAAGCCTGTAGTTACTTGCCTCATAGAAGTCATAAACCAAACATTTGCTGGGAACCACGATGCAGCCAGGATGCAGCTATTTAATGCAATAATTCCTGACTGCATTCTGTAAGCAACTGTATCCCAGAAGGGGTAAGTCGCTTTTGGGGGGGGGGGGGGGGACATGTGATAATCTTCTAAACTGCTCCCATCTATCCACACTCATTAAATTTGCTCTTTTTTACCTTACCCCAATTTCTCCCCAGTACCACTGTTAGCACTGGAAAGCCAGTGTGTATATGTTTGTGTGTTCAAAATCCTACATCACACTTGCCTAATGTAAATCTACACTCACAAGGCTACACTACTCTTCTATCAACATTGTCCAACTAATTCTGTATCTCCCAGTGTGTCTGCTTTTTTGTTCCATTGTGCAATGGGGAATGCACGGTGGGAGTTTCTGCAGCCTAGCGAACAAAGTGATATACTGAAGACACTGGCTAATGTTTACACACAATCCAAGAAAGTACACCTGCATAACTGGGAATCCTCTTGGTTAGTCCCAACTAGAGCCAACCCATTCAGTTGTTGAATGTTAAGACAACACATATGTAAATCCAACAGGTAAATCCATTCATCTACTTTATCTCTATTTGAAACTAACAGTAGGATTTAGACCCATGTTATATTCACTTCCTTGTAGAACTTTCTAAAATCCCTATTGCACACTTCAGAACCTAAGAAGGAACTTTTGCCCTGTATATCAGAGCCAGGAACTGGCTTGGCATTGGGTCACATCATGTCACATTTCCTAATTTAAGAGGTACAATATGTTCAAAGGCCCTTCCTCATACAATAAACCAGTGGGAGCCTCAGCAAAATAAATTAAACTCCCAACAGGTACCCATCAAAACCATATAAATTCCCTAAGGACACTTGTTCATTATTTTTAATTAATGGAGAGATTTTGCTAGCAAAGGCAGCTGATAATCCTTTTGCTATCCCAAATTCCATTGAAAAAGTTCATCTTTTGTAGTCCTAGTCCACACAATACTATTGGATGACATACAGCCATTTTTTAATTTTATTTTTTTTTACACAGTTTTGCTTCCTACAGATTTTACAAAGAGTCATTCTGTCTGATGTGTAAGTAGATATAAGATTGTGGCAATGTGAATTTCTTTCACATGTTCCTATTTGACTCTTCCTAGGCCATAGAAATATTCCTTTGGGAGAAGACTGCAGTTCCTTGCTGTTGAGGAGATTCTGGTCATGCTGGTTGGGAATGCTAGGAATTGTAAAAGTCCAAAAAGTAATTTTCCCAGGCACTAGCCCAATGCTACTAAAGTGGTGGTCACTGGACCAGCTGCTGGGCCCTGGTGAATTTCCAGGAAAGAAAGAAAAAAATGTAGCTAATGTGCTGGCCCCCACATCAGATGGCCTGAGAAACACTGCTCTCCCAGAAATCAGGGAAGTAGTGCACGCAGAGCTAATCTCACTTTCTTCTGCATGTGGGATGAAGAACAGGCCACCCCACCACCCTAGGAAAAGCTCGGCCACCTTAACTGTCTGCTTGCTTGCTGCTTGTCACACCTGGAGGACTGCTGCTTGTGAGGAACTGCTCCTTTCAGGACCAGGCTCCAGGCATCCAGCCTGGCTAAACAGACAGGTAGGACCACCTGTCCCCTTGCCAAGGGGATAAAAGCTGGGTTCCTGCTGCAGCAGGCCCACCACTAGTGGGGATGACACCAAAGGGAGTTTGATCTTTTCGGGGGGGGGGGAGCCAAAGCCAGGGGCCTTTGTCCACCTGGGTTCTCTGTACAGCAGCAGGCAAGACCTGCGGGTGGGGAGGCAGAGTGGCAGCAGGCTATCAGGATTCCACCTTACTAGGTGCCCTGTATGAGTGTGTCTATTTAAAGGTGGGTGCCTGAGACGGAACAAGGATTCTGTTGGTGTACCAGCCACCCAGCTCAACAGTCTCCCTTCCTGAGCTGGCTGAGTTGACCGATTAAGATGGTCCACCTCAGTAGGCTTATGGATCCGGATGGATTTCTGGTGGCTCTTAGGGAGTTTCCTGTTGCCTTGACAGGTGATCCTGTCAAAGATGTGGCTGATCTCTGAAACAGAAAAATGGCCAAGGCAGTGGACACAATTGTTCCTATGTGTCCCCTCCCAGAAAGTGGGGCCAAGTATGCTCCCTCGTTCACTAGGGAGTTGGTGGTGATGAAACGAGTAGGATGGAGACTAGAGTGAGTCTGGCCAAACCTGGGCTTGCACTCATTGGAAGGTCTACGTCTTGACGTAAGAAATTATACTTCTCTGCCACCATTGCATCTGCACAGTGTCATCCAGCAGAGCTGTTCCAAGTGGTCAGGGGCCTTTTACATTCTGGCCCACAAGAAGGAAATAAAGACCACTTGACAGACCGTTGTGAAGAATTTGCAAGATACTTTGCAGGCAAAATACTGCAACTAGAATGCTGACTGGAGTATATAACTCCCTTGGTGAAACAGCTTCACTGGCTACCGGTTTGGTTCTGGGGACAATTCAAAGTGCTGGTCATGACCAATAAAGCCCTACACTGCGAAGGTCCAGACTATTTGAGAGACCACATCTCCCCATATGAACCTGCCAGAGCCAGGGAAGGCTTTTTCTTGATCCTGCCACCTTCCCAGGTTTGCTTGATGAGTCACAAGCCTTCTCAGTGGCTGCTTCCACCCTTTGGAATTCCCTTCTGTGGGGAGCCTAGGTTGACCCTCTCTCTTCTTGCTTTCTTCAGCAAGCAAAAACATTTTTTATTTAATTTTTAACATATAATCAGGACAGGGTAGTTTTTTATATGGGGTGTGTGTTTTTAGTTATGATTTTAACTTTTGTGTGTTTTGTATCGATTTTATAACTGTTTTAACAGGATGCTTTAATTGTTTTTGAATTTTAATTGTGATGTTTTAATAATGTTTTAAGTTGTGGGCTATCTTGGGTCCCTGTTGGGGGGAAAGGTGGCATAGAAGTGAAATAAATAAAGAAATAAATTTTTTCTCCACAGTACCCCTGCAACGTAATTCAGATGAACATGATGTACAGGGCTGTGCAGCAGACTTCATGGCTGGGCAAAGATATTGCTATATTTAATAGAGAGGAGTCTATCTCAGCAGGTCACAATCATATATTTCAATGCTGAGCACTTTTCTTAGAAAGCTCTTTGATAAATGAATGGTCCTGCATTGACACGTCAGCCATCAAATGTATAAATGTATTATATGTACTGCAGAGGCTGATGCTCATGGAAAGAAACTGTTGGGGCTCTTGGTCAGGCCAAATACTCCCAGGTAATCATTTCCCAGAAACTTTCAGTGAACCTTGTAAAATATTGGCTACTTTACATGCTGCAGTAAATGGATGTGACCTCCATCTATCTTTTGCATGATAAATAATTTCAGTGATTTAAAGCATTCATTGCTTTCCTTCGTTGTCACGGAAATGAAGGAAATTAGTTTTCAGTAGCATTTTGCTGAATGTACAGCCACAACTGCCCGCAAGCATATAGCAATCATATCTCACTGTGCAAAATAAATCAAGATATTTAATTTGAACTTCTTTCAACCTGCCCCCTTTACCCTCCCCTCGCCAGTTTTAATTGATAGGGAGTCAGAAGAACAGCCTGGGTAGCCGCTGAGTCACTGTATTTAAGCCCTTTTATTTTTATGGATGTATAACAAAGTACTGATGTATATTTGTTTGGATTACTACTCTACCACTCCACTCATATTTTCAGAAAAGAATAAATATTTTACAATGAAACATTTGCTGCCTGTGCCTCTTTTACAGGTGAGGAAATAAAATTTTGTGGGATGCATGAGGACGAAGACCAAAGGCCAGAGGTTAAAAGGGAAAGAATAGAAAGAAAAATAACTCCCTATATATATATGTGGTGGTCTGAGAGCTAGAAAGCAGCTCTCTTTTCTAGTGAGATACTTTGGTCACTAGTTACACTCATCCCTCCACATTTGCAGCTTTGACTTTTGCGGATTTGATTATCCATGGCTTTTATTGATATGTTTTCTCTAGGTCATCCAGCACAACTCTATGGTCAGCTTTAACCAAAGTCATACTGAAGGACCTAGATATTCCTAGAGGGAACACTCTATAAGGCATTTGTAGCTCCTCCAGTACAGTTCTATGGTCAATTTCTGGCAGTGTTGACCACAGAGTTGCACTGGAGGACCTAGAGATTCCTAGAGAGGTGTTCTTTCAAGTAAAAACATAGTGTTTCTGTTATTTGCAGTTTTTCCACATTCACGAGGGTCCTGTGCCCCTAACCCTAGTGAGTGGGGAGGGAAGAGTGTATTTCATTCAGTAACAAGTTATAATGAGTTGCTTTTTGTTTCTAACAGCCTTGGCCCCAATTCACTTCTTTTTATTGGAATGGAATGGGTCTCTGCCTGTTACTCATTACGTGCTCTGTATGTATGTGCGCATGTATAAGAGAGAGAGAGAGAGAGACCACATGTACACATGCATGCAGGCGCTGACACAGTCTGTCCAATGGAAGGGAGGTGAGGAAGTGGTGTGCTGCAACTGAGAAGGATTGTACTGTAATCAGAATTTTGAAGATACCATATCTGAAATAGCCACTTGGGGGAACCAGAGAGAACTTTCCTGTTTTTCCTGATGGCACAGTAATGCTGTTATTGTTGGGGTTTGTTTGTTTGTTTGTTTGTTTATTATCCTATCTTTCTTCCAACACAAGACCCACCTTCCTCCCAAATAATGGTGGAACATTACACTATATCTCCCTGATCTTGGCCATTTAAGCACCTGTATTTACAGACATCAGAAGAAGTCTAGGGAAGGACAGCCATGAAAGAACTGGACAAGATAATAAAGTATAAAGACATAGGTGAAGTCAAAGGCTTTCACAGCCAGCATCCATAGTCTTTTGTGGGTTTTCGGGCTATATGGCCATGTTCTGGAAGGATTTATTCTTGACGTTTCACCTGCATCTGTGGCTGGCATCTTCAGAGAATGTTGACATGGAGGGTGTGGGGTATATATACTATGTGACCCTTGTTTGAGAGGAAGTGATTTACTTGTTAATCTGTGGGTTGGTCTGTTGGTGAATGGCCAGGGTTCAGGGTGGGAGGATATTCGAGGAGGATTTGTGTCTATTTAAATAGTGAGCCATTGTCTGCTGGGAAACCCCCTGACCCTGGGTGATGTTCATTTGCATGTGCTGTTTTTCAGGACTGGTAGCCAAACTTTGTTTACTTTCAGAGTTTCTTCTTTCCTGATGAAGTTGTCCAGATGTTTATGGATTTCAATGGCTTCCCTGTGTATTCTGACTTGATATTTTTATTTATTTATTTATTTAGGTATTTATATCCCGCCCTTCAGCCCTAATGGCTCTCAGGGCGGCTTACAATATTATTTTTAATCAGACAGTTCCCTGCCCTCAGGCTTATAATCTAAAAGACACGAAACAAAAGGAGAAGGGAATGATGGAGGGAAAAGGGATGAGGTCCAATGGTTCTTCTCTCCCTCTAAGGCCTGGACCAAGGCAGATGGATTGGAGGGAGGGCTCTTCCTTTGTTGGCACAATGCAGAATTTCAAATAGCATTTTATGCCCAGTTGTTTATAACATGTTCTGCTACTACTGATTTTTCTGGCTGGCTTAGCCTGCAGTGTCTCTTGTGTTCCTTGATTCTGATGAACTGATGAGGAAACACAACCTCCAAATGATCTACAGACCGACCAGGAAAATCCAGCAAATGTTGCACTCAGCGAAGGACAGGAGAGACCTTCTCACGGCCGGAAGAATTTACTGCATACTGTGCAGCTATGGAGAGGTCTACATAGGGACTACCAAATACAGTGCTCAAATGTGAATCAAGGAACACAAGGTCAGTCGCACACCAGCTCAGAAACTTGCCAACTTTCCTCCTGATAGACTTCTTGTGCTGGCACACAATCAGAGCCATCCTTACCATTGGATACAGTGAGCTGGCTGCTTCAAGGAACTGATCTGGAGGTGTGTTGAAAGAGCAGGAAATACTTGGTTTTTAACTGTCTGTTGTTGAATTTTTACCACCAAGAAGGGAGAGGCACTTGTGGGGTCTGTGCCTCAGGTGCCATATTCATGAAAACTTTTATCCTCATTGTTATTTTTAAATATTTTGATACTGTTTTAATTTAGCATCATTAAATAGCTCATTGAATTTTTTTTTAAACTCTTATCATTGTCTTATAGCTGTACTTTTTTAAATCTATGCTACGGATTCCATGTTATGAGAACATCTGTTTAAACAAGCAGATATAAATGGCTTGGTTACCATTCACTTTGAACTGCAGATGAAGAGATGACTACCAGTTCCATGCTTTCAGCAACCAAGATCCTTGGGCTGCTCCCACAGTGCAAGATCAATGCAGTTTTAACACTTTAACTGTCATGGCTCCCTCCTACGAAATTCTGGGATTTGTACTTTGCTGTGACACCAGAGCTCTCTGATAGAGAAGAAGCTACAAATCCCAGAATTCCATAGCATTGAGCCATGGCAACTAAAGCAGTGTCAAGCTGCATTAATTCTGAAATATAGATGAAGCCTTGGATTGGACCCATTCTCATAAAATATCATCAGTTCTCAGAACATCTGCCGTCTTAGCGTGATTAAGATATTGCTCTTCCCCACCTCAGCATGTGTAATTAATTTTTTGCATGTACAAATAAGACTCACAGTTGACTTCTCTACAGACTTATGTGAACCACACTGCTTTGAAGTTCACTTCAGAAGAGTTCACAGATTTGTCAGAAAACCAGCCATTTGTTATATTAAGCTGCCTGCTACTGACCAAAGCTAAAGTAACTTGGCTGGCTTTGGGACCTATGTACTTTGATTTGCAGGGGCAGGAGAGAGGCATTTGCAGCTACTCTCTCCCAGGCAGGAAAAAAATGTCTTGGGCTGTCCCTGAAAAGGAAAGGTTGATATTTGCCTTTCATGAAAGGGTTAATGGCACATGAGACCTATGGGACTAGAAAAACTAGCAATCCTAAAACCTACAAAGGCAAATCCACAAATCTAACTTGACACTAACAAAGCCATAATCATTTGCCCTACAAATGAACTGGTTTTGTTTAAGGATTATGGTGCCTGCGGTATTGCATTCTCTCTGAGCTTATGTGAATCAGTATTTGTTTATTGGTTATTTGTTTAAAACCATTTGTAATCTGCCTGTCCACAGAGGCAGCATTCTACGTAAACCAATATGCAAAGAGCAATAAAAGAAACAAAACGATAAAACCAAATATAAAACAGCTCAGGCTTACACAGGAGAAAAAGTCAAATCAGATATGAAAAAGGAAGAGAAATATACAGGGTTTGTTTGTTTCTTTGTTTCTAAAGATCTTCCTATTAAAAACTAGAAAATAAAAAATATAAAACCCTCCCAATATATTTCCTAAATGTTGTAGGGTCAAACTACATATGATACCCAAAATTCTCTCTTTTTTCTGTTAGAAAAAAGCACCATGGAGTATGTGTGAAGATTTTGATTGAGAATATGGCATGGGTGCAAAAAGTTAAACACACACTCTTAGCTGTGACCCCAAATCCAATACCCTCCCTTAAACTGCTGTGTAGTAGGAAAATATATTAAAGGGAGTCGCATTCATGGAGCCTCCATCCCCTGAGTGTGGAAAATTGACTTTATGGTGGTCCAGCTCCCACAGTTCCAGTGGCTAGGCTAGCTGTATGGCCCAAGTGGCTATAGTACAAAAACATGAGTTCGGTTTGCAGCAAATGAGGTATGCTAAGAACAAAGGAAGAAAGTGGGAGGAGAGAAGAAAAAGTGGGACATTTTCAAAGCTGCTGAAAAGATGAGGCAGCAGAAAAGAAATCAGGGCGGGTTACAGACCGCCCATTTGGGGCCGCGTGCACCCGCCCATTTCCCCGCTGTATCGGGGCCTCAGCTGCCAGACCGGCAGCCTCCGAGGCCCCGATCCGCCGCTTTCCAGGCTGCGGGGAAGCTGCAAAAAGCCGCTTCCCTGCAGCCTGGAAAGGGGTGTCCTTGGGGCTTCAAGCCCCAAAGACACTCGGCGACGGTGGGGAGGAGGAGAAAGGGGCCGCTTGGCCCCTTTCTTCTCTGCATCGCTGGCGCAGCCGTCTGAAGGCTGCACCCAGCTACGCAAACCCAGAAAGAGCTCCGAAACGGAGTTCCTTCTGGGGTTGCGGAAAGGGCGCCCTAGGCACGGCCCCAATATGTCACAACCGCGCTCCCAATATCAGCATCTTCCACCCGTCAATGGATTTATTGGCTCAGGGAAGCACCAATGTCATGATCTGCGATGAGCAGCTATCAACTTCCAATAATGACTCCTTGCAAATTTTAAATAGTAGCTAGTGTTTAGCCTTCTACCACGGGGTGAAACAGAACCAAAGGAGACTGAAAGATAGGTAGGTCCAATTCAAGGCAGGCCTCAATACCAGTAGATCCTGCAGAAGTACTGGAATGCAGCAGATGCTGATCAAGAATTGTCAAGTATTTATGTCAGCCTTGTCTAAAAGATTCTAGTCCCATAAGATATGAGGGGCTTTATTGCTTAAACTACACAAAATTTTCAAAAAACACAGGATTTGGAAAGAATAATTCAGAGCCACATTATTTCACTATGGTATGTCTCCTTACTACAGTCTACAATCTACAAAATAGAGAAAAACAGAAACTGCCTTATCCTGAGGGTCCATCCAGCCCCTCACTGACTGAAGCATTTTTCCATCTCTGACATTTGAGATCCCATCTTCTTAAAATTGGAGATACCAAGAACTGAATTACGGCTCCATCTACACTGAAGAAATAATGCAGATTGACACCACTTGTGACCACTTTAACTGCCATAACTCATGGCTATGGAATACAGGGATTTGTAGCTTCTCTGTCAGAGAGCTCTGGTGCCACAACAAACTACAAATGCCAGGACTCCATAGGATGCAGACATGACAGTAAAAGCAATGTCACACTATTGATTTTACAGTAGCCTGTGGTTCTTCTGTATGAAGCACTCTTCTTATACTACTGACTGTTAGGTCAAGGGAAGAGTGTACAAAGAAACCAGGAAAAGAACTGAGTAGAGCGCAGTGGTCAACTTCAGAGGGCCCAGGTCCGTTACAGGCCACACTATCTCTCCCACCCAAACTGAAAGTCATAGCCCACTTCTCTGAAGCAGCTGCTTATTTACCATCTTTCATATCAAAACAAGACACATAGGAGGTATGTACCTTGTTTTAAAGGAAGATCTCACTTCCTGAAGCATGGGTCTCTACGTTTTAAAGGGAAAGAGTTTTTTCCAAGCCTTTTCCAAGGCTCTGAGGGCTCTGGGGATTGAAAAAAATGGTTGTGGACTTCATGAAGCTCACAATCCACATATTCCTCACTCTGATTATTACTCCACTAATATCATGGGCCTGATTTAAATATTTCTTTTGAGAGCTGCTTCTACCACTGCCATCAAGTCAAGGAGCACAGTAGTAACCAAAACCAACCAATGGATCTTAGCAATAAATCCCAAAATCACCTCTTCCCATCTTTACAAATGGTGGTTGTGATGGTGACTTCTATAACTAACCATTTGCTGTTCTTTCATGACATCCAAACCAGCTGCTTGAAATGCCTATTACACTCTGCCTCATGACAGGACCAGAGCTGTTGAAGTCAATGGAACAGTCTTCAGTGATTTCAGTGAGGCTCATACAACTAAAATTAGATGGACTAAGAACATCTAGTATCTCTGAGTCACAAACTGATTAACTGTAATAGAAATAAATGCTAAAACCACAATCTTCAAATGAGAAAACTTTAACTGAATTCAGTGAGGCCACTCTGGAGTAAGTAGGTTTCAGAAGTAAAGCTTCCACCATTGGAACTAAATCCATCACTTCTCTAAATGATGGGGAGGTGTATGAAAAATGTTGATTCTTCCCAAACAATAAAAATTCCTTCCATGAAGTAGGTTTGTGATTTATTCTTTTCAGCTACAAACTAAGAGCAGGATTATGCTGAGTGGAGGTTTTGTGAAGGCTCGCTTGGAAAAGTACAGGTGCAGTCACTCATATTTATCCTCAGCCACTGTTCCATGTGGTTTCTACCCGCAGCTGTAAATCAATTACCACAGAACAACCCTAAGCCAACACCCCAAACATTAGTTACAGTCTCTGTAACTCTTACACTTTCCACAAAATAGCAACTTCATCATAACCCCCAAATAGGTAATGACAGAGGAATATGCTGTGCTTTTTTAAAAGCTGCCCCCCAAACTAAGTTCAATGCTATTCAGAAGTATTGCACAAGGTTTAAAAATAATATCCCTAACCTTTTAAGCTTCAGTCCTGGGAGCTTTTAAGATGCAAACTATTCCCTTAGTCCAAGAGGGTAGCTATACATGCATTATCACCAGGACTGGCCCTACCATAGGGTTGTCAGATAAAATAAGGGACAAGGGTTCTGGGAGATTATGTCCAAAACATGGTTGTCTTACAAGGCTTCAGCTTCTGAAATTCCCTCTCCTATACATTTTTAAAGGTACAAGAGCCCTGTCCTTTATTTCACCTGACAACCCAGCTCTGAAACACAGGGGCTTTCTATACCGCCATTTGGGACGTCCGGAGGACGTCCCATTTTAAAAAAGGGGCGTCTCTTATAGACGCCCCTGGGCCTAGTACGGACTCTGTCCGTACAAGATGGCGCCGGCCCTTCTACATGGCCGGCGCCATCTTTGCGTATCGGACGCTGAGCGTCCGTACGCATCGCGTCCCTTGTGACGTAGCGAGTGCGCCCCTGGCGCCTCGCTACGTCGCAAATGCGACAGAAAAAGAAGCTCCATTTTGGAGCTTCTTTTTCGGTCCGTGCGGGAGTCACACCGTCTGAAGGCTTCGGCTCCCCCGCGGACCTACCGGCGGCGGCGGCAGAGCACCGCAAAGTGGCGGTATGTACCCCGCCACAGTAAGGTGCAGGTGATAGTCAGAAAGAGAGACATGTAGAGGTAAATTGTGTAATGCAGGAGCTTATTGTCACAGTGCACACATACACACACACATCTAAGAGAAAAAGTGTAGACATAACATCAAGGAGATTATCTCACAAGCCCTGTTCTCACTGTGATTGTTCTAGTAAGGGAAATTGGGTGCATATCAACTTATTTTATTTTATTTTTTATTTCAAGGATTTATATCCTGCCTTTTTCCACAATTTGATTCAAGGCAGATTCAAGGGATACCAATCTGGAAGCATTCACAATAGCACAACTAGGGCCTTGCACTCATTTACACACTCCTCCCTACCCCTTCCTCCCTGCCATATGCCCTACCCAGCATGTCTTTTTTTTTGGGGGGGGGGGTTAAATGCAGTTCCAGAGGTATGCTAATATAATTAATTTTATGGCAGTTCTGTTTTTTGTTTTTAATTTTTGTTTTGTTTTAAAAAGAGGGGGAAGCCTGCCTGGGAATAGCAAGGGAGGGACAAGGGGAGAGGAAAATACACAGCCACATGACTGCCCAATACCAGAACTGCCACATTGGAGGGCTTATTGACAGGTTTTCCCATCAATGACAAGATGCACTCTAATCCCAATTGGAGGGCAAGGCAGCAACTAGATGGATATGGCCTTGTGTGAAAAGTACACTGGGCCCTTCTTATGCATGCACAGACATTGAAATCAGTGGGGCTTGCCATCCATGGATGCGCAAATCCTCAGATAGCAATAGCAAGTACATTTCTACACCGCTTATCAGTGCATTTAAGCACTCCCTAAGCGGTTTACAATGTGTAAGCTAATTGCCCCCAACAAGCTGAGTACTCATTTTAGCAACCTTAGAAGGATGCAAGCCTGAGTTGAGTTTGAGTCCTTTGCTGGTATTGAACTCACAACCTTATGGTTTGTGAGTGAGATGGGTGTGCTGAATCACCAAAGGCAATATTTTTAACTTTAATGGTCATTTAAAAGCTGAGTGACAATAGTCCCAAGTTCATTAGGATTGAATTTGTTAGAATCAACCATGCTCAGTCCTATCTATGCACAGCTACCTGAAACTACAGCTGTATAGACCTCAGTGGAGCTTCTGATGACATAGGCTCAAGCATAAAACATACTGAGCATTAACAACAACAAAAAATCTACAGCCCACTGAAATGCAATCTTTGGCATTTAATCAGAAATGCAAACAGTCTTTCAAATAAACATCACCTTATCCTGCTTCCTCTTCCTCCTACCCTACCAAAGAAAATTACCCTACATTTCACTATTCAGTGAAAGAAAAAGAATAAAGTATCCAATCCCTCCTTGATTTTTCCCCCTTCTCACACCTTCTGTGATAATCCATTGCAAATAATAATATAAGAACCCTTCTTACTGCCTCATTCACTGGTCTCCTTTACTCTGGCACCTGAGGCCATCACTCTGGCTCCTGCTCTGAGGAAAAGAACACTGAAACTCTGTTTTCTCATTCTTTGACCCCACCAGGCCAGTGCTTGTAAAACAAATAGATTAAGCAGCATCCACGTTTCCCAGTCACCTCATAGTAGGTAACTGTGGCAAGACTTGGTATCCATTCACACTAAGCAATTATAGAACTGCCATGGTTCTGTCCTATGGATTTTGGGGGTTTGCAATCTAGGAAGGCATGTTTAAAACTCTCTGCTAGAGAGTTCTAGTGCCTCACTAAACTACAATGCCCCAGGAGACAGCCATGATAGTTAAGAATGGAATAATAGTGCTATAGCCCTACAGTCAGACATGACTTGACAGTCATGTCAAAGAGGAAACCTTTACCTTTAGCTGGACAGTGTAAATAGGACCTTGCTGCTCAAGATGCCTGAAAACAAAACCAGAGGTGGTTGGAAGTTGGAGGTGGAAATAATATTCTAAATGATTCGTTTTCCTGGTTGAAATATGGGTTTTCCAACAGTCAGGAATCGCCAGGAGTAATAATAGAACAGTGAGATTTTTGCACAGTTTTCTCCCAGTGTTCGAATGTCCCAAAATGTTGCAAGGAATTATTCTGCTGAAAAAAATGCACATAGGGTCTTTTTTATGGCAGATATTTTTTCAGGAGAAAAGAAATCACACATGTATTACTCCATAGAATAATCTCCCTGAAGCACTTCAAGAGTTTTGATTTGGGGAAGATTACTGTGGAAAATATTTGTTTTCTTTCACAGCAGGAAGAAAACTAAAGGTATGGTTCATATTTACAGGTGAAGATGAAACACTAGAGGTTTACAATCTTGATGGACGTCCAGTTCTAGTATTTTAAATGCTGGTCTGTTTTGATATCAAATAGTGCAAAGGAACCCTGAGACCTATTTGAAGGGCAAATTTACTCTACTGGATATATGTGGAATTTTACCATTGTAGGTGTTTATTATGAATTTATTCAATATGGGGTTTTTTTAAAAATGTAGACAAACTTATAAATGTCTTCACAAATTTGATGGAAAGAACCTGAAACTTTTTTTAAAAAAATTCAAATGCGGAAGAAAGTAAAACCGGAAGATCCAGCTAAACCTATTTGTTTTGCAAATAAGAGAAGGATCATTGTGAGCTTAACTCATGGAATGCATGGCTTATGTGAATGAGCTGGACTAACTTGCATCCAGTGACTACACTCCTTTCCATAAAACCAGGCTCTGTACAGACATCCATTCTAGTGGCCAAAACAGAAAAAGGGCTAGTCTATCAATGGGATGTGCTGTCTCAGTGAGTGGTGGACTTTCCTTCTGTAGATGTTTTTAAACACATGTAGAAGGTCATCAATCAAGAGTGCATGGCAGAGGGTTGGATGGCCCTTGTAGTCTCTTCCAACCCTATGATTCTATTACAGTTAGAATGATATCCACGGATTGTTTATCCATGAATTCAATCATCCATAGCTTGAAAATATTTTTTAAAAATATAAATTCCAAAAAGCAAACATTGATTTTGCCATTTTATATAAGAGGCATCATTATACTACATCACTGTATTTAATGGGACTTGAGTATCCATGGATTTTGGAATCCACAGACATCTTGGAACCAAACCTCAGCGGATACCAAGGACCCACTATATTCTATTCTATGATTCAGGCTGCATGTTTTGATAATTATCTGCTTTTCAAAGCATGGTTCTAAGTGGCTACTGTCTTTCTTTAGCAAAATCTAGATCAGAAACATAGATCATATGGAAGGGTGATTAATTTAAAAATGTCTCTCTTTGCCATGTTCTTGCTAAAAATTGCAAGAGCTTATAAACATTACCTTTTGGACTACAATTGCCAGAATCCTCTGCACTACAGTTCTTGGAGTTATCATACAA
>NC_056523.1:242223165-242280133 GCF_019175285.1 Sceloporus undulatus
AAGATAAGAGCCAGGACTTCAATTCATATACTGATCTTTATGGAACAGCAAGTACAGTTTGTTCCAGATTACTAATGCTAACAAGTAATGTACCTGCTTATATTTTAATATGACACATATCTCTTGTTAAATACGTTGTCCCAGTTTAGTAGTCATCATTGTAGTCTTCTAGAATGCACTCAGCTTTCTAAACATAAATGAAAACGAAGTCCACAAATAAAAGAATTACAATCTAATGCAATACAAAGAAAAAATTATATCAAAGTATCACGAGAATAAACAGTCATGCATTAATTCATATCAAAATACAGTCAACCCTCTGTATCAATGGATTCCTTATCCACAAATACAATTGTCCACAGCGTGAAAGTATTAAGATATATATATATATATATATATATATATATATATATATATATACACAGTATATCAATCAAAAAGCAAACCTTGATTTTGCCATTTTATATAAGGGACACCATTTTACTAAGCCACTGTATATAATGGGATTTTAACATCCATGGATTTTGGTATCCGGGGTGGGGTGGAGGCTGAAACCAAGCCCCCAGCTTCTGAATTGTCTAGAGGGCTAAACAATTCACACCCTTTCCTTATATAGATATCAAAAGATGTTGTACTTGTAGCTATTGCCATATTATAGCAGACAGGTATATAAATTGTGCTGTTGCAAATGGCAGCAGTTCTTGATCTGATCTTACCAAATGATTTCATGTATAGATCCCAAAATCATCCACTTTATCTCACAAAATGGGCTGCTTGGCAGTTTTTAAACTATACACTTGTCCCTCCATATTCGCTAGGGCACTAGACCCCCGTGAATATGGAAAAACCGCAAATAACAAAAACACCATATTTTTACCTGAGAGGATGCATCTCTAGGAATCTCTAGGTCCTCCAGTGCAACTCTGTGGTCAACGTCCAACAGGCACTGACCATAGAATGCACTGGAGGAGCTACAAATGCCTAGCAGAGTATTCTCTCTGGGAATCTCTAGCTCTTTCAGTGCAATTTTTAGTTAAATTTAACCATAGAGTTGCACTGGAGGACCTAGATATTCCTAGAGAGAACATATTAATCAAACCCATGAATAATCAAATCTGCAAATATCAAAGCCGCAAATATGGAGTGATGAGTGTAATTAGAAATTAGCCCATAGAGAACATTTCAGTCATTTAAATACTACAAATTGGGTCCAGACTTACCCATGTTTTGAGTAAATCTATTGACATGTTTTGAGTAAACCTATTGACATTATGTCAGACTTCCCACTGGTGTCACTGCCCCTACTCTAACTTCCTATTGGTTTGAAAGAGTCTGTTCTAAGCATGATGAAATCTGAATCAAAGCCAACATCAACTGGTCTGTTATTGTTCCCTGCCTTGATCCATGGGGAGAGGTGGGTAAGAAATAATAATAATAGTAATTATTATTACTATTACTATTATTATTACCTTCAAAATCTTCAGAAGAGCCAAGCACACAAAATTGCTGGGAAATTTTGTACAACACTCAATACAAACAGTGCTGAATGAAGAAGTGTCAAAACAATCTTATTTAAGAATTACTATGTACACAGAGCATACAGTTGCTCAACTTCCCGAGCTGGTTGAGTTTGTCTTGGCAGTGGTGTTGGAGTCCTCTTGGCTGGTTTGCTAAATGTCAGCTGGAGTCATCAGTCTGGCTGCACCTGCATTGCAGAAATAATCCAGTTTGACACCACTTTAACTGCAATTGCTGAGTGCTATGGAATTCTGGGAATTATAGTTTGTTTTGGCACCAGAGCTCTCTGACAAAAAAGGCTAAATGTCTCACCAAACTACAAGTCTCAGAATTCCATAACCCTGAGCCATGACTGTTAAAGTGGGGTCGAACTGGATTATTTCTGCAGTGCACATGCAGTTTTTGCTGGTGAAATACAATTCTGTCTCTCCTTTCCATCTGATTCCAAGCAATTTGTTTCTGTACTACACCAGTGAGGGTGAACAAACTGAAACTTAATCCAGACAAGACAGCGGTGCTCCTGGTCAGTCAGAAGGCAATTCAGAGAATAGGGATTCAACCTATGCTGGATGGGATTACACTCCCCTGAAGTCTCAGGTTTGTAACTTGGGTGTACAAATGAATGCAGATTTGAGCCTGGAAGTCCAGGTTTCATCATTAGACAGAAGTGCATTTGCACAGTTAAAATTAGTGTGCCAGGTACTTGAGAAGCCAAATCTGACTAGGGTAACACTTATCTTGATTACATCCCATTTTGTCTACTGTAATGCACCCCCTCCAATGACGCTACTGCTGTAATGTGCTCTATGTGGGTTTGCCTTTGGAAACTGGAAACTTGAGCAGGTCCAAAATGCTGACCAAGGCTGGCTACAGGGATCATTCCCCTGCTAAACCAGCTGCATTGACTATTGGTACATTTCCATGTAGAATTGAAAGTGGTGATTTTAACCTTTAAAGCCCCAAATGGCTTGGGTTTGGGCTATCTAAAAGACTTGTGGAGATTATCTCACATGCAAATCCTGATGGGATAGATGCAGAATTGAAATGTCAAAACCAGGTGTTATCGCACGCAGCCACAGCCAGGCGATTGCAACCCATCTGCAGCCTGGACCCCAGCAGCATTTATCCAGGAGCTTTTCAAAAACGACAAGTTCCGGTTGTTGAAAAGCTCCTGGATAAGCCTTGAATTCTAAATACCCCTCCTTAAAACTGCCAATCCCAGCATGCAACAGGAGGCAGCTAGAGGAGTCACACTGGAATAGTACCTCTTTAAGAGCTCGTCTGATAAACACCATTATGGCTTCTCTATGGCTGCTCCCAGACTGTAAAACTCCCTTCTACAGCAAGTGAAGATCTTTCCACTGGCTAGAGAAGATGTTTTTATTTAGGCAGACTTCTGAATTGTGGATTTTATGGAACTGTAAATGGTGTGCTGTTTTCTAAACTTTTTATTTTCTCTTATGTTTATCAAAACCACATTTTAAGTATGTTGAGTGTTTTAACTCTTTTCTAACCTCTTTAAATAAGAGTAATATTTAATCTCTTTCTCACTTTTGTACATTAGTGTAATGTAATAAAGTTTATTCGGTCATTGACCAGCAAAAGTACATTAGTGTTTTACTGTATCTTTTTAAATTATTGAAAGCCACCTTGAATCCCATTTAGGAGAAAGGCAGGATATAAATTCAATAAATAAATAAATAAATGAGCATAGTATTATTGTTGTTATTTTTACAAAGACATAGAGAATGCCAACATTATTAGGATCCACTATTTTTCCTCCTATCTCTTGTAGCTTTACTAGCTGTAAAGTTCCTGAGAAATATGTGCCTAAGAGCCTAAGAAGAACCTGCTAGAACTGATAAAAAGCGTATCTAGCCAAGTGTTTTTGTTCATTCAGTGGCCAACTATGGAAAGCCCAAAATCAGGAAATGAGTGCAATTGCACCTTCCCATTAATTTTCTTAATTTTCTTCTGTCAACTGAGATACTGAGGCACATTGCCTGCAGTACTGGGAGGAATATATATCCGTCATGACTACGAGGCACTGGTAGTGACTGATAGCTCCATCTTCTATGAATTTGTCCAATCCACATTCCAAATTACCCAAACCAGCAGCTATTACAGACATCTAGACCAGTATATTCTTTATCCTTTCAAGAATCTGGATAAAAATCTCAGACACTAAGGGTTAAAACAGATGACCCTTTAAAGCCTGAATCTGGGCGTCTTGGGAGTGAAGCATTTATAAGCCATAAGCTCTGAAGATAACCAGAAGCTACTCAGCTGCCCAGATATGGGCGGCTTCAAGGCACTCATGCAGCACAGTGTTTATATGCCACATGCTGCCAGAGCAGCTTGAAGCCACCCTGGGGCTGTAGCAGGGCCAGAAAAGGCAGCTTCTATTTGGGCTGGGTGGCCGTGACTTCAATCCATCTTTGGCAGGAGCCATCTGTTCCAGCCCTAAGATCACTAAAGTCCATCCTCCATGAACAGCTTCCAAATTCCACAAGGACACTAAAGTAATCATGCCAAAATTAGTAATGTGGAACAGGGACACTACCAGTCTATGAACGCTCTGTAATGGTTGCACTGTGAGGGAAAGGTGGCAACTGTCTTTACTCAAGGTCAGACTGGACTGCTTCTACCTTCTTCATGCACAAAGAAAAACCACAAGAAAAAAATGTACCCTGGTGTGTTTACACAGGTGAGTTGAGGAGTGGATTGAAAAGAATGTCAGCAGCTGTGCAGAAAATAAGCGACGTGAATTATGACAACATCCCGGCTTTCAATACTGTGCTATTTAATATACACATTGGAAAAAGCTGAATATGGCACTGGTGAAAGGTGAATAGCATGCTAGGATGACAGGCGTAGAGTTTAACATTCTTCCAAAAGAGAGGTGGTAGACTATTAGCTGTGGTGGTGTAAAACTTCTCCATACCAGCTCTGTCCAACAAACCACAGAACTGTTCTATAAGGGTTATACTATGGTCACAGCTAGACAACCTGATAGGCCCCAACTCCCTCAGCTACAGCATGATCATTTTGGCATTCATCTTAAGGTGTGTGTTTTAGCCAAAGCTTGGTAAACATTACTTTTGGAGGGACTGATTACAATTACTAATCCTAAGTGGAGTAGACCCATTGGATCAATGGATTTTACACAAGCTGGAAGTTGTAGTCCAAGAATTGTTGCTGTTAATTTCTTTCAAGTCAGCTTCAACTTATGGTGACCCCCTGACTGAGAGGCCTTCAAAGTCTCCCTAGTCTTCAATAGCTCTGCTCAGATCTTACAAATTCAGGGGTGTGGCTTCCTTTATTATGTCAATCCAGTGGTAATATTGTCTTCCTCTTTTTGTACAGGCTTCCACTTTTCCCAACATTTTTCTTTTCTTTTCCAGCAGGTCATGTCATTTCATGTGTCCAAAGCACAACAGTTTCACTTTAGTCATTTTGACTTCTAATGAGAATTCAGGCTTGCTTTGCTCTTGAACTCATTTATTTGTCTTTTTCATGCTGCCTGGAGTGTGATGTCTAATCACTGGAGTATACAAACTTTGGTTTTAGCACAAAACAGTATACGTGTTGAATAAATGTGAGTTTGCATCCAAAGAGGCCCTTACATGAGCAGAAGTCCCTTCCAGTCGTTTCCAGGTAGGTCTGATGCTCTATCAATGGATATTAGTCCAGTACTCTAACACATAAGCTGCAGTAGGCAAGTCTGTCTTGCCAAAGGGTCTGTCACCTAGTGGTATAAAGTTCTTCCATACTACAGCACACCTGCATTTTCAATAGTTAATACAGAAATGAGTGTGGTGTAAGTGGCTACAACACAGGAGACCAAGGTCTGAATCACCACTCAGCCATGGAATCACACTGGGTTACTTTAAGCAAGGCACACAATCTCAGCCTCAAAGAGTGGTAAAAGGCCAAAAAAAAAACCCTGAACAAATCTTGTCAAGAAAACCATGTGATAGGATCACCTTAGGGTTGCCATAAGGGAACCAGTGTGATGTAGTAGTTTGAGTGTTGGACTATGACTCTGGAATTCAGTGTTTGAATCCCATGAAAACCCACTGGGTGACCTTGGGCAAGTTGCATTTTCAACCTCAGAAGATGGCAATGGCAAACCTCTCAGAGGAAACTTGACAAGAAAAACCCATAATAGGTTCACCTTAGGGTTGCCATGAGTCTGAAACTACTTGAAGGCAAACAACAACAACAACAACAACAACAACAACAACAACAACAAAGTTGTTAATGATTTGAAAGCACACAACAACAACAATACAGAAAAGGTGTCAGGGAGATCAGTCTTCATAGATACAATGAGGCCAAATTTATAGTGCTATAATTTGCCATTTATCACAAACTCTGTAAATTTCACTGGGCCTTGTACAAAAGTCAGTCTTGGGATGGAAGGGGGATGGCCACTAGTTTCCAGTATGCACTAGTTAGACATACGATGAAGGCAGTTTCAGTCATGAACTTCACAAGCTGCCAAAGTCTAATACCTTTAGGGGTCTAACCACTTAGCTGACAAAACATTTGTGAAGGAATAGGTATGAAACACATGAGTAAAAGTATCAAATATCCCTAAAACATATGTGGATTAAGCTGGTGAAAAGGTGAAATTTCTCTTCCTGCTGAGTGAATGTGCTATTTTTCTTGGAAACCATACTGCAGGCTCTTTGTGAGTGTGTGAGTGTGCTTTTTACACAGGTTGACAAAAGACAAGTTGATTTAGCTTGAATGCACTGACATCTTAAAAGCCTTTCTTTGTGGCATCTCAACTTGCACATCAACAATTAGGCTGTTTATATGGGGGCCTTTCCCTCTGTTTGCTTGACTTTATGGCACAGTGTGTTGATATGAAATTAGACAGCACACTTTTCTGCTTCTAAATGCTTTCCTTGGATGAGAATCTTTACAATGCTGGGCTAATCTTTCTTGACTGATGGTTTATTAGCACAGATGACAATTTAAACCCCTCATAGACCATGTTAATCTATCACCTGGCTTTATGATACATATTTTACTTTTGGGGGGGGCTCTTTTTCAAGGTGATTTTTTAAAGGTAGATGTCAGAGCTTGTCACCATATGCTGTACAAGTGTGGAGAAGTGGTTTGCTGCTACACATTAGACAAACTCAACATGCGAACTGTATTCTGCTCCACTCAGAATGAATGAGACCTTTGAAAGCAAATGAACATTTTAAGGCTTCCTTCTCTTGGTTCTCTGGTTGAATTCTAGAAGGGCAGTATTGACACTGGAAGAAAACACAAAGTAGGCTCATAACCATGCATTGCCCAGGCTTTCTCATGTTACTGAAACTCTAGATACAACTTATTTAAAGTTACATTGGGTCTGAACTTTGAGGTATCCTGAAACCTGTAGCCCAAAAGGTAACTTTTATAAACTCTGATTTTTCTAAGTGTCTGCATGATTTGCATTTACTCATCAATGTTCTCCAAATCCTGATTTTTTTTAACACTAAAAGACTTTGGGTCTAAGTTCAGTTTTTAGTGTTATGGATTCTATCTCAGTTGCAGATATGTATTGTGTGTGTATGCCATCACATAGTATAATTCATAGAGAACCAGTGCATGCATTGCTTCTGTTTGCTGCTGCGAATGGCCTGTGAGTTCGACTAAGTAGATGGTGCAAGCCTGAGGTCTCTCCTTTGTTACATGGGATGATCTACTATGGCTTATGGTGCTCATAAGTGAGGTACTAGATTGGAACCATTTTTTATCAGCTTTGATATATAAATATATAGAGAGTATATATATATATACAGACAAGCATACACATATCTGTATATGTACATAAATACATATGTAACTACCAGAATATACACACATATAGATGTGCACAGCATGAATGGCTTTGTCATGAAGCATCATATACAGAAGACAAATATCTTCCCTCAAAAAGTCTACACCATAAGTGTTTTTCCCAGTATGGGAAACAGCTGAGGGAGGGGAAGGAAGAGAACATAAAGAATTAGTATGAGCAGAAAAAACTATTATCAAGTGGAGGAGGACTACACCCAGGATTTGTCTTTTTGAGAGCATGTACCTCTTTCATGCTCTTGATAATCATCTGCTTAGTGTTGAAAAGGCCCTGCAACTGCTCATTCTTTCACACTTTCCTGGATCAGAGAGTATCTGTAAACAAGTTACAATATGATTCAAATGTAATAAAACAGGCATAGCTGCCTTCTGTAAATGCTCTCAAGAGAAGATAAAGCAGTTTGCAGAAAACAAGGGACCAATGTTATAAAAATTAGCAAGCATGACTGAAGTTTTTCAAATGTGAGATACAGATGTCAATAAAAGGCTTTATGTGCATTAGTTTTATCTGCTGCAGAGGTGGGAAAATCCCGAGTTTTGAAAAAGATGTTTAAAAAGTATTTCCTGCTTTGTGAAGTCGTAGGCTTTCATGGCCAGCATCCATAGTTTTTTGTGGGTTTTTCGGGCTATGTGGCCATGTTCTAGAAGATTTTCTTCCTGACGTTTCGCCAGCATCTGTGGCTGGCATCTTCAGAGATTTCCTGTTTTGTTTCCAGTTTTCATCAGCTGAAATGTACCGTGAAATACCTGAGCTGTGGGCTAGTCAGTAAAAGATACTAAAACCTGCATATATTTTTCAGCAGGATGAAGAATATGAAAACAATTCTGTTCCAGGATCTGTGAAACAAAAGTATTAGTTATGGTTTGGAACAGGGACGTAGCCAAGGGGGGGGTTCTTGGGGTCTGGACCCCCCCCCCCCCCCCAAAAAAAAAAGGAGGGGTGTGCTGTGCTGCCCCGCCCCCCCCCCCCCCCAATTATATTGGGGCACTTTGTTCTGACCCCCCCCCCATCCTAAAATCCTGGCTACGTCCCTGGTTTGGAATGAAGTTCTGTTTTGCCTTCAAAGAAGCAACCAGTTTGCTGCCTAAGGCTGGCTTTACCATTGGACAAATGGGACATTGCTCTCCAAGCCTCCATATGAGTAACAAGAGGGCCAGCTGCAGGGTTTAGAACAAATTCAGTCCAGTTATAATGCGTTCTTTTGCATGATAAAAATGTTTGGGATGGGATTCTGCAATCATGTTGAATTAGATGTCATTCTGTCAGATCACTCAGCACCTGTGCATCATCTGCATAATCTACCGTTGACTTTTTAATAATTTGGCTTTTGAACCTAATGCATTGACTCTTCCAGCTTCAATAAAACTACTTATAAAGTGTAAGTCTTTGTAATCACAAATAAGTATTAAATTTAGTTTCTGCAAGAAAGGTTGCAGTGGAAGTACTGATCATATTCGCATTATTATGGTAATTCCTTCAGGTAACACCCATGAAATTCCATCCACATAAGTTTGGTCTTTCATGCTGCTTTCAATTTTAGGACAATTTATCTCTTGCCAAAACTCTAAAGCAGAGGTTTCTTGGCTAGATTCTGTAAGATCGTCTCATACAGTAGAAATGTTTTTAAAAGTCGTTCTGAGGTCAGTGGCAGTTATGATGGCTTGACTCTAAGGCCTGGTACAGACCACCTGCACCCGCCCCTTTTCACACTGGATTGGGGCTAGGGCAACCTCACAGGCAGCCCTGCGAACCCCAATCTGGCATTTTTCCAGGCCAAAGAGAAACAGCAAAATCTCTTTGGCCTGAAAAAGGGGTGCCCTTGTGCCTTAGGTGCCAATGACACCCCAGCACTAAACAGGAGAAAGGGGTGGCCACCGCGGCCCCTTTCTCCTCTGCATCGTTGGCGCAGCCTTTTGGTTGCCACGCCAATGATGCGTTTTGGAGCTCCTTTCTATGCCTCCACCAGGCTGCCATAAGCGGCTTGGGGCAGTGTGGACACATCATGCACGCGCCGCACCGTTTGGACACAGTGCATGCATGACATTATAATTATGTATGCCATGGGGACGGCACCACATAACGATGGTGCTCCCCACATGTACTAGGTCACAGGGAAATGAAACATACACTAAAGAAGTATGATAAAAATTTTAATGCCTGCAGAATAAATATTGTGATGCGTCACAACAGCATGACAAATGTGATAACACAATCACTTTAGGAATGATGGCTTTTACTGTGTCACAGAGTAACATAGCTATCTCTCCAGAGGCTGGCATAAGCTTTCATGGATTGTAGCTTGCTTTGTCACAAGTGGGCTGCAGTCTACAAAAACAGGCTAGTGTTTAAGATCACAAGATTCTCTGCTATTTTTGTTACAACAGACTAACAGAGCTATCTCCTCTGGAGATTATTCCAGGAAGTTAATGTTGCTTTCAAGAAGCAAACTGCCATTTTACGCACCATAATTTGTTTAGAATAAAGTAGTAATACCCATCAAACATGTCAGAAAATATCCTCACAGCTACCATATATACTCACCTATACGTCAAAAAAATGCCCAAAAATTGTAGTGTGTGTTTGTGTTTCTGTGTGTGTGTGTGTGTGTGTGTGTAAGAGTGATTCCATTTGACAACACCCCATTTGACTCCACTTCCCTCCCTTCTCAATCCAATGTTAAAACCTCCTCCAGCATCAGGGAAGTGGTGTTATGTGGTTCAGAGAGGTCCAGAGAAGGAGGACAGAAGGAAGGGATGTTTTCCCATTTAGATTCTTTGTTACATGCCCCTAAATTTTACCCTCGACTTATCCATGGATCATATCAAAATCCATGATTTTGGTTCTAAGCCTTCCTTCGACTTATACATGGGGCTGACTTGTACATAAGTATACAGAGTACTGTTTGGTTACAGTGTCATCTACCATATTGTACCATACCAACTGATTTATATATCTACAAATGTTGTGAACATTTATTTGCCTGTAAATCAGTGGTGTAGTCATTTGAGCATTGGACTGTGACTCAGGGTTTGAATCCCAGGTCAGCCATGAGAATCCACTGGGTGACCTTGGGCAAATCACAATCTCTCAGCCTCAGAGAATGGCAATGGCAAACCCCCTTTGGAGAAACTTGCCAAGAAAATTCTGTGATAGGTTCACCTTAGAATCACCATAAGTTGTAAATGACTTGAAGGCACACAACTACAACCAAAAATGCTTGTAAGTTCAATACAAATTTTTAAAAAACATAGCTTTGGCTTTGGAAGAATGAATGGGGTTTAGGATAAGATGCAAGTTACCAGGCAGTGCCTATTCTAGTTTTCCCCAGCTTCTTATTATAGGTGTTATCCACACTATACATTTATAGCAATAGTGATCCCACTTTAACTGCTATAGCTTTATCCTATGGAATCCTGGGATTTGTAGCTTAATTTGGTATTTAGAATTATCTAGTGCATTCACTTGAACTTCAGTATTAGAACTCTCTGGCAGAGAATTCTAAGTACACCATGAAAATATACAACCTAGGATTCCCTAGGATGGTGATAAAGCTGTTAAAGTGGTATCTAAGTAATATAATTATGTAGTATGGATGCAACCCAAATTACTTTTATGATATCATCCATATTATCATCTATATATATATTTTATTTTTGTTATGTAAACATATTTTTTATCAACCACCACCTTCAGCTGTTTGCAGAAAGAGAAGACAGCTGTTGAATATAAATTAGATAAACAAATATACCAGATGTTCACAATTTAGAAGTGGGGGATCATGCTTAAAATCACAGATGCCCTCTTGTGGGTGCTGTGAGTAACTCAGAATAAAATGCATGATGAACCCCTAAATTGTTGGGGAATTTGTGCACACACATAAATAATTCCATGTTGCAACAAACAAAAAGGTGGAAGACTGTAGCAGAAGCCAACCTCACAGCTGCATAGCAGTCCAGCCACATTCCAGAAAGATCTATTGGAAACGTCATCCAAGTTATCCTGCATTTTCACATCCACACTGGGTGGGTCAGAAGAAAACAGCTTCATCCAATTCTTCTGCAGAATGTAGGGATCCATGGGGAAAGTGATATGTTTTATTGGACCAACATCTGCATGCAAGCTTTGGCTTCACCAGCTTGTTAACCAAAAACAAATGGTTTTGGGTTGCCTTCCTGGGGTTGGCTGACCTTTTTTCCATTTTCTACTGGCTTTTCCTCCTCCTCATAACACTACATATTTGCAGTCAGTGTAGAGCTGGTTATTGATACCAATAGTGTCTATATCTTTAAATTAATGAATTAATCTAGCTAGTTTTAGATACTTAATGAATTTTTAATCATAACAAATAATGTAAAGAAATTATTATTATTTTCATCCAAGGCTCATTTTCTTCAGGTTTCCTCTCTAATCTAAGATTTACTGAAACAGGAGACTACGAATGGAATGATAACAACAATACAAACAACCAACCAAAAAATAAAACAATAGCAACTTCTTTGTGTTCCCTTTGATATCATGCCATTTCAAAGGTAACTGCAAACTCCCAAAAGTGTTTTTAGCAGAGCACGGTCAAGTAGTCCAAAATACTATTTTGGCAGACTTCTATCAAAAGAAGTTAAAAGTCTATTAATGGGCACAGTCTAATAATCTAGCAAAGAAAAGTATAAATCAAAATAGGCAGATAAACTAGTATCTAGCTGCCTTCAGTCCCAGTCTTGTGGGGTAGTCAGGGTGTAAATAAAGTGGCTGACTGATTGATATCATTTCCAACTGTTTCCCTAAATCTCAGGTGATAAAGAAAGGTATTACCACTCAATATTCACATTTCAACAGTAGTAATAAATAGATTTGTACAGAGAAACTTAAAAACAGAAGAATCACTAACAAAAATAGCAATGCAGGCTCTTTAAACAACCCATATTTGGAGCCATCCAAAATACCTGCAACATGAAACTCAAGCTTGCTCCTAGCATGGGTAGGGCATGTGACCCCTATTAATGTATTTAAAAAGCATTCTCCCAAGACTCAACAAGGTCAATGCCTAGCCAGAGACTGGGATGAAAACGTTGAGGCTCATCCTAATGATCAGGGACAGAGCTGAGGCACATGTTATAGGATCAGTCCTCAGAAAAGGGCCTGGAATGCCCAGTATCACTTGGCCCCAAGGAACTGTTTGAGCCTGGGATCCAGAAGGATGCTGGGCCCCCATGGAAAAGGCAAAAGGCTTAAGGTTTAATTGCCCAAAAAAGAAGAATCAGAACCAAAGGCAGAACCATCACCAGACCCCAAACAGTTTTGGCTGTATTCAGTCAAGGCATAATAATAATAATAATATTAATAATAATAATAATTTATACTTCCTGCCTCTCCCTGCAGATTGAGGTGGGATTACAACCAGATAAAATGCAATAGAAAAACAATACAGTTATAGTCAACCACAATATTTCTAGCAAAGACCGTAACCCTCCCATAATACAATAATAAAGTTAACAGTTAAAATTTTCATCTAATCATAATCTGTAAACTGGAGCATTGAAGTGGATGGAGCTATTTTATGCAGAGTCAGATGGGAAGGCCCACCAAAAGTGTACCTAAGAGGGAGGGGCAATAGAGCTTTGATCCTCCACAAAAGAATTCTGACCCCCAAGAAATTTTCCTTCAGACGCAAAATTTCTAGCACTGCAGCTAGAGAGACCCTGAAAATTGTTCTCACCTAGAACTCATACTTGCTGTGTTCATATTTCCTTGGTAACTTTGCTTCCACTGTTTCTTTGGAGAAAAGCTCTATTTGTAAATGCTCAACTGAAGCTTTACATTACTGCAGTGCTAAGAATTGGGGGAGCGGAGGAAAAATTTCATTGGAGGGACAGAATTTTTATTTTGGGGGCATTTCCCTACTTCAGGCCCAGGAGTGCAGCTGAAGACTCCTCATTGGTATGGGGTCTCTGTATCTTCTTTGATAAGAGTTAGCATTTCCTTTATTTTACTTTTTGTTTTACAAAACACAATTACAAATTCATTTCAAGGACCTGCATCAAAATCTTTGGAGACCATCATTCTAAATGATGCAGGTGATATTTTGGCCAAAGGCCAGGTTCCAATACCAGATGCGTTTTATCATGTGCACTATGAACAAAATACTGACCTATCATGCTGTCAATACTGTTATACTGTATATATCATACTGTTAATACTATTGTATAATTAATTTCATTTGTAAAGTCTTACGGTAAAAAAGTAAAGTAAAATCTGTGGTACAAATCTAATTCTTTTGGTTTCCAGGCCATTTCTTGGCAAATTTTTAGAGCAGGTCCTCCAGTTCTGCCTGCTGATGCTAGATTCATACACTCAGAAATATCACGTTGTACTTTCTTCCCAGGATTGTGCAATCTGGAGAACGTAAGTGTGTTAACTGCACACGTGAACACAGTAGATATCTGAAATTCCTTGCATACGGAAAGCTATCATATCAGGGAAAAGGATTCTGGCTAAGCCCAGTCCTTGGGCTGCTAGTCCTTTTTATATACAGAATGCTTTCACCATAGAGTACAAGTGAAGGTTGTTATGTCACCTGCGTTCTGACATGGTATGCTGTCAGAGGGCTATAGTGTGTGTTTTTTCCTAACTTGTGTATGTGTATAAAAGAGAGAGATCGGTCATCATTGCCTCTGCATCAGGTTAACAAAAAAATAAAAGTATTTTGGTAGCTGCCACTGGACACTGTTTCCTCTCTATATCTGCTGATGAAAGCAAATTGTCATCCCTGCTCTAATCATCTCTTCCTTTGTAGGTATGCATGTATGTATTTGTGCACACAGAATGAAAGAGAGAGAATTTGAGAACAGGGAGAAGATATGCCACAGCTGTTTGCTGGAGGTATGCATATGATGAAGGCCTTGGTCCAGACATGTGGAAATGTGACACAAGACCTTTCCAGACCTTTAAAAGGTTACTTTCTAGGCTTATATTTGTTGTTGTTGTGTGCTTCTAAGACATTTTTGATTTATGGCGAATCTAAGTTGAACTTATCATAGGTTTTTCTTGGCAAATTTCTCCTCACTGACCACACTGGCTGGGAAATATTGGAAATTGTAATCCATGGCCTAAATCCAACTCCTAGTCCCAGCTGGAGTAGACACATTACATGAACTGGTGGATGGCAAGTCAATGCTTATGTAAAGCCTATTGATTAAATGGTCTATTTGGCATTAGCAATTAAATTCAGGCCCATAGAAGTGTTGTTTCAGAGCTCTATTACTTGTTACTTTTTTTCCTCTTCCCCCACCCCCTTTCCAAAAAGCCCTTTCTGACTCCCACAGAAAATATACAGCAGCATCATGTGAAACCATGGTTTTGGGGAAAGAGGACTGCTACTTGCCTGCTTCTCTGAAGGCTAAAGAAACTGGGTGTCTGGTGAGATTTAATAACAACTGGGCATCTTTCTCAGAAACTTCTCTTCCTGGATTTTCTTATAACTAGGGAAAGGTGAAATTGTTGAACATCTATTTATATATAACTTCTCATGCTACAGTATGCACAGTTTCAAATGTGAAACCCAAGACTTCAAACAGGGAGACCTATAAAGAAATCACAATATAAGTCATATTTTTATTAAGTAGTAAGTACTCATATCGTATTAAGAAAGTAGATACCAGATACCTTTCTGAGGGATCTTTCTTTAATTGGCAGGTATGGTCTCTGCTCCTTTTTGTGGTGTTTACCACCATTCTTCTCTCAAGATCTTTTTTTGCTTAACAGGACAGTTTGAATCACATCAGGAAGGTGAAATAAGCTGGAAACAAAGCCTGGCTTAGGACTTTGGAAGCAAACATCTGAATGTACTTAGAAGAAAGGAAACTCCCCCACCCCTTGAAACTTTCATTTCTTGCTTCTTTTATCCTTAAGCTCAGCAATAAACTAGCACTCCATGGTTAAAAAGTCAAGAGAACAGATGTATGATACAACTACTTCAGGATCTGTATTTCAAAAGCTACAATGTAAATTTATAAAATGAACGCATCCTGAGAGGTCTTGATATCATACAGAAGGCTTTCCCTGTAGCAATCCTATCACGGGTATTTTTATCCCAAACACTTCCATTACACTAAAATTAAAATCCTGAAACTTGTTCAATCCAAGGCCACTTTCTCTTTTTATGATGCAAGATGTTTAATGGTATTAGGCATATTTCGATCAATCTTGAATTTTTTAAAAAATTAAGGTTTTTAAATTTTATTTACATTACATTTACATTGTAATGTCATGTAACCGAGATCCCTTTTACATTCAAAAGGGATCTCCGTTACATATAATAATGTTCCAGTATAATAAAATCAGGAAAATAAAAATGCAAAGTAGGAAAAATTAACACATTAGACATAAGTTTCTATAAAAGCTGACCAAATGTCCAAATATAAGCCCATTTCTAAACTTCATCCATACATCATTTGTCAGATGTTGCAAGTGTTGTTAGATCATCTTTCCATAGGATCACAGGTGGAGAAACATTATCTAAGTATTAATATTTTAGCAGTCAAAAGGACGTGAAAAATTTATTTCTGTTGCCCATTCATTAATTTCCAAGGAACAGATAAATAATTCTAAAGGTTATGCATGTCCATGAATATTAAGAAGCTGGTAACTTTCATAGACTTCAACCTACTTATTCAGATGCATGTGAGGAATTGAAGAAATAGGCTCAGCTCTACGAAAGCTGATGCTACCTGCTTCTTTCTTTTAGTCTCAAAGGTGCTACAACATCCTTTTGTATACTGATTTTCCAGACTAACGTGGCTATGTCTGTGAATTCTACCTGAATATCAAGGAATTTCCAAAACCAAATTTACTCATGTGATTACTTCCTCCCAAAATGCAGCTACTTTGGGACAACTCCAAAACATATGCATTAAGGAAGCATTAGCAAGATTACATCTCCAACAATTTGCTGAGGTAGTTGTAGATCTATAGCTATGCTAGTTACAGATGTTAAAACCAATAGCCATTGATTAGAAAGAACTAAATATTCCAATTCTCTATTTCATTTTTACTGTAAGCCTTACATATGATATTTATTTATAGATTTACAGACATTTATATATATAAATGGTCAGTTTGGACAGTTGGTTGGCCTCAGTTAATGTCTCTAATGTTAATGGAAACTTGGACGCACAAAAAGCTGCAGGGCCAAATCTGGATTGAAACAAATGTTTCAGTTGTAAATATTGTCATTTAGTTGACAGAGGTAGTTTCAACTACTCCTGCAAATTTGAAAAAGGCAAAAGCTCATATTCAGCACCAAGTCAGTGGCCTCCCTAGGATTGATGTCATCCCAGTGTGATGAATTCATGGTGTTACCCCCAGAGAGGCAGCCACTCCAGGGGAGACAAAATGGAGAGAGTGAAGAGGAAGGGTGTTGCAGAAGGAGAAGCAGCAACAGGCAGGGAGACACACTTGCCATCCTCCTCCTGGCCACCTCACCACCCCACTCATCATGCCCAAGCTGCCTGTTATACACCCCAGCCACCCCCTCTGCCTACTGCTGGCAGGGGTGGGCAGCTACCATCCAGCAGCCCCTTTCCCACATCCCATCCTCAGCTGCAACTGGCTCAAAATCCACCCATTCAGGCTTGTCCACTGCCTTGACTCTCTCAGCCAGGATCGCCGGGATCAAAGCCACTGAGAATGTGTGGGTTGTGGCAGATATGGTGAGCAAGCAACCAGCTCACTGTTCCACTGCCATCTGCCCATTTGGACTTCTCCATTGCCTTGTCTCTTGTCTGAGGTTGAGAGTGCCCAAGGCCTCAGAGAAGAATGGACTGGAGACAGTGGCTGAGGGGATCTGCTGCTGCCACCTGCCAGCTGGTCAGTTGGAAAAGGAAGGCAATGGTGGCAGGAAGGGGAGGAGTCTGTGGTTCCACTGCTTCTGCCATCACTAGTGGCACCTCCCTTTCCCAGCCAGCCAGCAGCCACATCAGACCAAGAACGGTCTGATGGGTGACAGCAGTACTGCACCCTGCTCCCCATGGTTACAGCGGGCAGAGAGTCCGACCGAGTGTTACCTCCCGTGAGGTGTCACCTGGTGAGGTCTTCACTCCCACACTACCTTAGTGATGCCCCTTTACCAAGGCCGGTTACACACATTTTAAAAATGGGGCATCTCTTCTAGACGCCCCTGGGTCTAATACGGACTCTGTCTGTACAATATGGCACCGGCCCTTCTACATGGCCGGCGCCATATTGACGTATCGGACGCTGAGCGTCCGAACGTCACGCAGCGCTAATGATGTCATGAATGCGCCCTTGGCGCTTCGCGACATCATCAGTGTGCCGCGGAAAGAAGCTCCATTTTGGAGCTTCTTTTTTGCTCCGCGCGGGAGCCGCGCGGTGTGGCTACTGCGGCTCCCGCATGAAGCAAGCGGCGGCGGTGGCAGACCGCCTCAAAGCAGCGGTCTATAACCCGCCCAAGTGTCTGGTTTAACATTATTAGCACACACTTTCCATAAAAAATTGTTCCTTATCAATTTGCAAATCTGGATTCCCCCATAAAGTCAATTTGGCATGAGCATATGGGTTAAATTGCAATTGATGAGACAATACTTGTCACACATTTCTCATTGCTGAAGTTAGCAAAACACTGCCCCTTTTAATGAAATGAGAACCAAGCACTGTCCATTTGAATAGACGTGCCAGAAATGAAGACTCCAAGGCTGCCTATGGTGCATTACTTACTTAAAATGAATATATCCAAAAATTAATACAAGATATCAAATATGCCCAATGTATGTAAGAAGATTTGGAAGGCTGAACTCTCCTTCTTTGGTTGGAATTTGCATCCTTTTCATTGAAATTCTTGGAGGAAATATTTTTAAACAGAGGCTTCATAGCCATCTTTTGGGGGTGCTTTGCTTGTGTATTCCTGTATGGCAGGGGGTTGGCCCTTGGCCCTTGAGGTCGCTTCCAGCTCTATGATTTTGTTATCATAGTTCATCATTATATCTGTCCTGGGAAAGTGGGTGTCATATACTTGGATCATGGCGAGTCTATGACTTTCTAAGTAAATTAATTTCATGGCTGCCTTAAGACAATTGTTTTCATTCATAATAACAGAAGCATCTAAGTTTAGCCATGTAGTCATAGCTTAGAAAGCCAACATGGTACAGAGCCAAGATACAGGGCCTCCATGTTACATCAGTATTCTTTGTTTAAGAATTCACAGCTAACAAACCAATCTGATGTGTGTTTATTTAGAAGTAAGCCATATGAGAGCTAGTGTGGTGTAATGGTTTGAGCGTTGGATGAGGACATTGTTTGAATCACCATATGGATATGGAAACTCACTGGGTGACTTTGGGTAAATCACTCTCTCTGAACTGTAGAGGAAAGCAATGGCAAATAGCTTTTGAATAAACCTTACTGGAAAACCACAGGATAGAGTCACCATAAGTCAGAGTTAATTTGAAGGCACATAACAAGAACTGCAATTAAGCCCCAATTTCTGCTTTTATTGTTAATGCAAAATAAACATTGATTATTAGTTCTTATTAACAATTACTGATTAACTGATTACTGATTACTAATTAACTGATTACCACATTAATGATTAATAAGACTGATTAATAACAGAATAACTTCAGGTAATGAAAACTTTCATTTTTGTACTCTTTAGTAATTTCTAATGTCTATAGAGGGATCCTTTCCTAAATTCTAAAGACCTTTTCTAACCCTAGATTTTTATAGCTGAAGCAGAGATGTATTAAATATGCAGAAGAAGACATTTCATACACACACAGCAAAAACCTTTCTTATGTAGCATACAGCAGGATTAAAAACATGCTGGTTCTATGTTGCTCACAGAAAGAGATATGGGTTGCAAGCTATAGAGCACTTCAAAATTTAATAAATGTTTTAAGCAGAAAGAAGGGTAGAGTTGAAAGTAAAAAAGAGCAAATGTTTGGAAGGCAACCAGAAAAAAAAATAGAAATGGTGGAAGAAATTGAGATTGATGTTGGAAAAGTATTTCCAAATGTTACAGAATACAGAATGTCTTCAGAATTTTGGACAAGGATTACAGCTGGGGGATATACAAGGTATAGCTACTGTGTCTGACTCCTCCTGCTTCACCCCTGCTTTGGAGAGGAAAAAGCAATCTCTATTATTATTATTATTATTATTATTATTATTATTATTATTAAATCTCTTTCAAATAGCCAGTGTGGTGTACTGGTCTGACTGCAGGACTAAGACAACAGCTGAACATGGGTCATTTGGTCCCAAGAGATAGGTGAGTGCCATTCTGAAGGGATGAACGATGGCCTCCATCATCCTCAGCCAATTGAAAGGGAGTCGAGTTCAGATCCCTGAATCCAGAGTGGCAGAGACGGTTTAGTTGATCCTAAGTTGGACTTTCAATTTCATAACAGCAGATGATTCCTGTTTCTGGTCGGTCTTTAATAACCAAATGTGATCCCAAAACCCTATTATTTCAGCTGGCAGTGCCTCAGCCAAAGCATGTCTGAGGCACAGCAAATCAAAGGGCTAGGAAGTGACGTCAGCAGTGCTTTCCTGGTCATGGGGTACATTGAGACAAGCAGTTGCAACAGAAACCCCCCCCCCGGGGGGGGGGGGGCTCTCCAACTGTTTGTTTTCAAACTGCCCCATGACCAGGAAAGTACTACTGATGTCATTTCCCAGAGCCTAAATCTACAGCACCTTAGAAACCCTCTGGTTGAGGTGCTGCTGCCAGGCTAAAATGGAAGGTTTTGTGGGGATGGCATGGACAGACATAACTGTGACAATGGAGTTGCTGATTTGTAGTTATGTTTGATGGTGCAGGATCTTAGTCATCCAAATGTAATACTTCCCACACATGCAAGACACATTAGGATTGTACTGTTATTTGCAAATCCAAACAGAATGATGAACAAGCAGAAGTGGAACAGTGGCCAATGACAGTCCAGTAGCATGACCATTGCACTGAATTCTCTTCAAGACTGATGGGTTCTTTACTATGTCTGTACACTGTCACCATTTGAGTTCACTATTGTCCTAAACCAACTGTAAGTACCACTTCCCTTCATCAGAATGTCATGCTAGTGTCTGAATTCATTTGATCTGATGACAAAAATCGAATGAGTTACTAAGGAAAAATCACTTGTTTCCCCTCCCACTTTTAGTTCCTTTTTGTTTAAGACCTTGTTTTTATTAATTGCAAAGAGATCCTTGCTTCACAGTTATTAGGAAGAAGATGCTTTGAAAATACATATACATTGTGCTAGAAAATATTTGGGATGGCTCTCCTCTGTGCTGGGATTTGGGGAAATTTAGGTGTTCAAAGAGTGATTTTGCCATCCAGAAAGCAAATTCAGCATGATGAGAGTATTCAATTACATCACATTGTTAGACAATGAAGGCAAGATGCCATGCATGCACTCCATTCAGAAAACAAATAGTTCAGACTCACATTGTATAAGCAGTCCAGAAAATTTTAATGTGAATGATTGCACCTTGGGTAAGATTTGCAACATATGTTTTGCATACAGACATTGCACTCCCCTGGTATGCATGTATCTTGACAATACATTCATGAAACCTGGAGCAATAAATCAATAAGACAATTGCAATTCCACAGGCCAAATCCTGGTTCTTTTGGGACTATTCATATATTCATCTGTTTCTTTCTCTAGGGTCATATTGCTGGCTAGGAGTCAAATGTATGTATGTTTCACCTTGCAAGCATGGTCTTTGGGGGCAAGAACACTGCTCCCCAGAATTTGCATTTGATTTTGTATGCTTTTGGAGAAAGTGAAGAATCTTCTGTGTGGAAGGTTAATATGCCTGTTATTTCCTGGTGGTTTTGTGGGTTTTTTAAAGCATACTGTAAGATGGGTGGGAATGTCTTTTGAAAATGGCTAGTCAAGCACCTGCTAGATTGCTTGCAAGCATATTCAGCTATATTCCAAAACATGGCCAGCCAGTGGTCTCTTGGCCAAGACTTCTCAGACCATCTGATGTGAAGGACCAGCAATTTTTTTCTAACATGCCAAGGACCAGTACCATATTTATGTCCATGGGCTACAATTGTTTATTGTTTTCTTGGTGGTTTTCAAATAAGTGGCCATCTTACTGTCTTGAAGCATAAAAAGGAGAAAGGACAGTGGGGAAGGAAATGTGGCAGCACCTTTAACACTAATTGGTTTTTATTTTTAGATGAGCTTTCATGGATATTAATCCATTTCTTCAGATGCAGTACACAAAATGACAGAACACCCCTAGTGGTCACCTATAGTCCCCAGCTGGGACCACTCAAGTACATTATCAACAAGTTACAACCAGTTCTGGAAAATAACACAGGGGCAAAACAGATGGTCAAACTAAGCAGATTTCCAGTTGGCTTCAAGACATGGCATTTAGATGATGCACACCTTGAAGCCGTCCAGAAAGTACACCCAAGCCATGCTACAGGGAGAAAAGCTAGACTAAAAAGGAGCTGGATTTTTCAACTTCTTCCAGGAAAGTCTACTCCTTCACATGTACATATAAATGCATCATTGCCAGGGTGGCTCTAACAGGGTGCTCTTTCCAAACCCTAACCCTAATTGTGCATGTAAACACCCCATCGCAGGAGAGCATTTAAAATGGACAGAGCTGCCATACCCAAGCAATGGGGGTGGCAATGCCTAAAAGAAAAACCATGACACCTCTCATGGAGATGAGTACAACATACACAAAACAGACAGTCAAAGAGGGGACGTCGAGTGAAGGGGGATGAAGGGGGCATGAATGTACCTTGCCACCATCTGCATGGGCACACCTCTGCTCCGATGCCCTGTCCTGGTGAAGCACTGCAGGTTCACAGGGATGGCCATTCAATAGGAAGGCAGCCACTGGAGATTCGTGTGCAGAAATGGTAAGGGAACAGTTTTAAAAAGTGCCCAGTGGCGCAGCTTGATGCTATGCCATGCTGTCATGACATGAATACTCCATCTGCCTTGGGAGTGGTGGTGCAATTGGTGGGGTTTGGTAAAGGCAGCATCAAGCTGCCCATCTGTATTGCTCTCACAAGCTTTTGGAGGCAGGTCTTTATTATCCTACAGATTGCCTCTAATTCTTAAAGTACTACTACTTAAAGCAGGATACATAACACAGATAGTAATGCAGGGACAGGACCCCACCACAAACCCAGATGCCAATTCTGCCCCTTTATCTGGGAGAAATATTACAGGGGCCAATAGCATCACTGACAATATCAGAGGTACATTTACTTGCTCTTCCTCCAATGTGATATATGCCATCATATGCCAGCAATGCCTCTCTACACTCTACATTGGACAAACAGATTTGATTAATGGACTCAAATCTGACATTAGAAATGTTGCCGTTGCAGAACATGTCAACCTTTGTGGACACACAGAAAGGGATTTATAGGTTATAATCCTTGAACAAGGAAATTACAAAGGGAGAATAGGAAGAAAAACAGCTGAATTGAATTATGCTAACAAATTCCAATCCATAAGCAGAGGTATGAACAACAACAATGGCTTCTGCCACATTACATAGATTAACACAAGACTCATTTCTACTGCACATATAACAAAAGGAATCTTCTCAGGATCCTTTCACACCATGCCGTTATAGCACTATGATTCTGTTTTAACTATCATGGTCCAATCCTATGGAGCCCTGCAAACTGCAATTTAAGGAGAAGCTATGTGGCCATGTTCTAGCAGAGTTTCTTTCTGACGTTTCACCAGCTTCTGTGGCTGGCATCTTCAGAGAATGTTTTGCCTGGAAAAAGTTGGTTGTATATATACTGTGAATGCAGGAATGATTTGCATGTGTATTGTTCTGTGTTAATGGCCGGCCTCAGGCTGGGAGGCTAATGCAAAAGAGGATTAATGTCTGCTAATTGGTGATCATTATCTACTGGAAAAGCCCCTGACTCTGAATAGTTTCCCATTTGCATTTGCTGAGTCCTTATTTTGCTATTCCTCAGGACTGGTAGCCAAATTTTGTTCACTTTAAGAGTTTCTTCTTTCCGGTTGAAATTGTCCAGGTGTTTGTGGATTTCAATGGCTTCCCTGTGCATCCTGACATGGTAGTGGTTGGCATGGTCCAGGACTTTGGTGTTTTCAAACAGTATTTTATGCCCAGGATGGTTTGTGGCATGTCTGCTACTGCTGATTTTTGTGGCTGGCCCAGTCTGCAGTGTCTCTCATGTTCCTTGATTCTTGTTTGCACACTGCGTTTGGTGGTCCCTATCTAGACTTGTCCGCAGCTGCATGGTATGCGGTAAACTCCTGCGGCTGTGAGAGGGTCTCTCTCTTTTTCCAGGCAAAGCATTCTCTGAAGATGCCAGCCACAGATGCTGGCGAAACGTCAGGAAGAAAATCTTCTAGAACATGGCCACATAGCCCGAAAAACCCACAAAAAACTATGGATGCCGGCCATGAAAGACTTCGACTTTACCTTAAGAAGAAGCATTTAAAATTTTCAGCTACAGAACTCAAGTGCCTCCTCAAAGTAAAACAATCCATCCACAGTTAAAGTCGTGTGTGAAAGAGTCTTCAGAGAGAGTTCTGAATTCAGGGAAACTGACTTTTGATAAGCTGGTGTATTGCTGTCACACACACTTGGGAATGTGAACAGCAAAAAGATGCTCTCACATTAACCTTCGCATAATTTAATTTATCTGAAAAATGTCTTCTCTGTGATTGCCACACCAGTGATTTTCACTTCTAACATTGTAGTCCTTTGCCTGTCTACTCAGATGTATATCTTGCTAAAGGAGGAAAAATGGGAGGTGTCTCAAGAAACCAGGAAGGATGACTAAAGAACTTTCAGTGGAGCTAAGTTTTAAATGGGGCATGTATAAGAAATGGAAAAGGATCAAAAGCACAAAATTAGAGTTCAAACAAATAGCGAGCATGTGTAGGGGTAAAGTCAGAAAAGCTCAAGCATAGAATGAGCTCAGGCTTGCTAGAGAGATTAACAACAATAAAAAAGGCTTTTTTGGGTATGATGGCCCTGTGCCAACCGCCAGTTTGCAGTGGCATGGGGCCGATTTTGGGGCTTGGGACTGCAGAACATCCGCACACTCCGCATGCACAAAGAAACCCCATTTTTAGCAGGTTCCTTTGGGTGTGGAGGAAGGCCACGCAGTTTGTCTGCTGCGGCATCCCTCAAGAGGAAAACGGGGCGGCTCCAACCCACCCTTTCAGGGCAGTCTGTCAAGCCCCGTTCTCAGCAAAATGAAGAAGAAAGAAATGGTAGGGCCACTGTGTGGAGAAGATGGCAAAATGCTAACAGAAGACAGAGAAAAGGCAGAATTACTCAACACCTTCTTTGCCTCAGTCTTCTCACAAAAGGAAAAGGGTGCTCAACCTGAGGAAAATGGAGCAGAGGACACAATAGGGGAAATGCAGCACCAAATAAGTAAATAGGTAGTAGAGGAATACCTGGTTAATCTAAATGAATTTAAGTCTCCAGGACCAGATGAACTACATCCAAGGGTATTAAAAGAACTGGCAAATATAATCTCAGAGCCATTGTCAATAATCTTTGAGAACTCCTGGAAAACAGAAGTCCCAGCAGACTGGAGGAGGGCAAACTTTGTCCCCATCTTCACATGCACACAATGCTATCCTGTCTAAACCCCACTTGTTCTAAACAGGAAGAGAATGAGGGAAAGAAAATGCTGGAATTGTGCAACATATTCTATTTCAACTGCCATGGCAACATCATGTGGAATTCTGGGGTTTGTAGTTTAGTGAAACTTAAGAGCTTTCTGGCTGATTAATTCTAAATGTTCCTTCCTCAACTGTAAATCCCAGGATTCCATAGGATGTTGCCATGGAATATAAAGTTTCAACAGTGCAATGTGATAAGGCTCTTAGATTTTGTGGAAGAAAGTGGGAATTAGAGCCCCTGTCCACCCAAAAAATGTTTTATTTGCAAAACAATTAAATATATTTATTTACATATGAAAAACATGCATATTTATGTACACATTAAAATCACCATTTACATCCCAAATTCCTTTATACAAAATTGTAATGTGATACATCAACTTTGCAGAAGGCATGGCAGTAATCTTTACATTGAAAACAATGGGCACAACCCATTAAGGGAATCTGCACGTAAAATATATTATTAGCTGTACTGAAGTAAGTTGATTTCCAAGGAGCAAGTCAAAACCTTGAACCACTTTACTTAAATATAATCTTCCAAATATATCTTGGATCAGAGTATGAAGTCTCTTGCAGCCTAATCCCAAACAAGTTTAATCAGAAGTAAGTTCAACTGAATGCACATGTACTTTAGTTCCTAATAGGATTTCAACCATAAGTGCAAACGCAGTACTTTGGGCCCTTTGAAAATTACATTATCTTATTGAGAAACATTGGTCACCAATGATGTTGGCCGCTTAAGAATTGATTCAACAGAAAATGACAATGGTTCATTGGTTGACAATTTTGTCACAACTTGCTTAGTCCCCAAAAAGTCTTTTGCATATCTATCAATAGTGAATTTGTATTTCTGGTTCTCTTTGATGGTGTTCTCTCTGTACTTCTTGGATGCCTCTTCAAATGTCATTTTTAACTCTGGTCCTGATCTGTTGTATAGTGTCTGTTGGAATAATGAATGGAAGGGGCTATATTTGGGAGGTGCTGGTGGAGGTGGCAGCTGCTGCTTGGTGGTTTCTTTGCTGATCTTGCTGAGGGAGTGTCCTTGAGGAACCAGATTATCCTTGTCAGAGATCTGTGAGAAAGTCCTCTTAGGGGGTGAAAAGGCTGATCTCTCACGAGTCTCCTGAGGAATGTGTTGGAGTTCATTTGGAGATGGCTGAATTTCTTGAACAGGAGGAAGCAGGAATGAGTTTTCATTCTTTGAGGGCATCACATCATGCTCAGGGTTTGGACAATCCTGGCCTTGTGAAGCCTTAGGATCCCAGACAGCCCCAGGTTTGAGAGACTGCACTGCAGAGGCATTTAGAAGGCACTGCTGATAGAGAAGGGCATCATTGAGGGGACCACACTTTGGCCATACCAGGAACCTTGAGGGTAAAGGGTATTGCCTGTAGGTGGTGGCTACACTCACATTTGATGAAATGAGTTCCATGTTCCCTGAACCTGAATACTGCATAGTTAGATCTAGGCAAGTTGGTAGGAAGCCACAGAATTCCTTATTGGAAGCTTCAACCTGATTTGGACTAAAGGCAGTTTTGTACGGATTATATTCTGTTCCATGCACCATGCGGTTAGGCAGGAAAAAGGCAGCAGCCTGGGTGGCTTCCAACATTTCTCTTTCCTTGAACTCCCTTTCAAGCATAATGTTCTCCAGCTCTTTGTCAGCAAAAGCCCGCCTTTTTCTCATTCTGTCACTCACAGGAGGTGGCAAGGATGAATTCCCACTAAGGTAAGGATCTGCTGGGATGGGCCGGTAACCTGAAAAACAAAAAGGAGTTTGTCATTTGAACAATGGGTTAATGAATAAAAAGAAGCATTAAAGTGCTTAGAAAGCTGCTTGTGCAAGGAATCAGTACCTGCTGCACGGTTATTAGTGTGCACAATTTGCAGCAAATGTATTTATGTATATAGCACTTCAAAGCAGGCACAATGCTTTACCATTCTTATCAATACGTGGCTTCAAACACTGTGCAAATGCAGAAAACATAACTGCCTTGCACTTCCTGCTTTCTGACTCCCAAAACACAATTTGCAAACATCTCTCCATGATGAGATTCATTGTTATGAACCATCTTTGCAACATAAGTTCATTCATCTCGCAATAGGAGAAGGTACACAAACTGTCCTTTTTACAACATACAGGAGGCGGAGAAGTGATCCATGCTGTGATTGCTTTTAATCATGTCCCCAGCCACACTATTAAATACATAACAACCTCATGAGGCAGCATTTTTATATTCCCTTTTCAGGATACCGATTCCTGTTTCCTCATTGAAGGAGTTTTAATATCATTTGCAAAGACATCTGTACCTATAACTGGTGCATTTCTATTCTCTAAAGATGACTTGCTATGTACACAAACATGGTAGGAAAAAATCCAAGGAGTACTAGAAGAAAAGAGAAAGAAAATTAAGACAAATCAGGGAAAGGAATGTAGGAAATAATTTTCTTTTCTAAAGATAACATCCTGGAGATATTGCAAATATTGGACTGAGAGTAACAGAGACAGAAAGAGACAGAGAGAGAGGAGAGATATTTTTTAATACATAGATTACTATCATACACACCCTTAACTGTCATAAATGCTCCAACTAAGTTCAATAACCTTTACTTTCCAAGAAGTGTGTGGAAAGTCATATTATCTTTGTTTCCTCTTACTAAGTCACTTGGCTACTAAACATGTGCATTATCCATTAAAAAATATTGTATCCTGATATAGAAAAAGTCAGGATGAGCTTTTCAAGACATTGTAACTGGCCTTAAACTACTGAGAGAAAAGCAGCCATAACGCATTGGGCAAAACACAACAGTGTCGGATCTGTTATAAATATCAGTATGCATTTGTTCTGATTAAGAAGCACATGATATTCAAAGGATACTTTAAAACACTCAACTGTCCTGCAAATCAAGCCTTCAGGGAGCCAGTTACCATAAACTACCCTTTGGGAAGGTTCTTGAAGTCCTGTTATAAAGCAGGCCCTCAATAACCACATATTCTCCATCCATGGATTCAATTATCCACAGCTTGAAAATATCTTCCCCCCCCCCCCACCACCACCACACACACACACACAAATCCAAAACATGAACTTTGATTTTGCCATTTTATAGAAAGGACACTATTTTACCATGCCATTGCATATAATAGGATTTGAGCATCTACAGATTTTGGTATCCATGGACATCCTGGAACCAAGCCTGTGGACAACACTGTATATTGATACCTTTTCCTATGATTTTCTGAATGCATTTTGGTATTATTATATTGTAAGATAGGATTTGTATTCAAACATAATGTTAATAAACCAAACGCATCACAAGAATTCAGAGTCCTTTTTCTGATGGTTCATTCACACCTTGTCAGATACTGCATGGAAACTAAACCTAGATCCATTTACTGCTGGCTTTTAACAAACCTGGCAATGTCTTAACATTTTATATTACAGTTTTTGGGCCAAGGGAACAGTCTGCTCTTAGGCGTTTGTGTATGTACATAAAACAAAAATGTAAACTGGACAGAACCCAATCGTATGTCCTAAAAATATTGATCGATCACATACAAATCCACTGGTGAACTAGGATTTGAAACCGAGTTCTGCGTCTGTCTCTTCAGAAGTAAGTCCAGCTGAGTTCAGTTGGACTCACTCCCTTCCAAGGCTTTCTGCAGAGGCTTGAATTCCTGACAGTCGAATCCTATACATATCTTCTCAGATGTAAATCCCATTCTGTTCACTCAGATTTACTCTCTGATAATTGTATCTAGAATTGGTACAGCAGTTGTACCTGTACATTGCCTCAATCCTAAATAATCCTAGATGAGCACTGGTAAATTCCACTAAGTCCAAAAGGATTCATTTCCAAATGCGATAAGCACATGTTGGTCCTTGGAAGTTAAATGAGATGTAAGTCCAAAATTCAAATGTATCAAAGCAAGTTAACTTCTTCAATTCATTTTAATGGGAGTAGGTTTGCATTACTAATAATTGGCATATGAATTTTAAAAAAACCATCCTGAGAAAACAAATTAATCAAACCTGTATTAAATAAAAGAGATGCTGTGCTGATGAAACTGTTTTCCAGGTCACTTAAAATTAAGCATTTCTCTATTAATTTTTTTCAGAGCTGTTTTATCATTCCAATTTTGATATTAAAATTGCCTTCAGACATGTATTTTAATTTTAAAATAAAGCTTCTTTAAAATGTAAATTTCCCCATTCTTGGCATGTGCGTTTGCCCATGACTAGGTTCTACTTTGATTCAAATCTTCACAAAGATCACTGCAATATGTTTGATTAACACCATAGTTATGCATTTGATTCAAATTAAGGCAGAATTGAAAGAGGAGGCATTTATTCCAAATGCATTTCATTTTTTGTAGGGTTGTCTTACTGAACTACAGTATTCAAATTTGCATGGTGTTGTGGCCTGTTACAACTGGGCTTGTTTGTCCAGTTTCCTGTAATCGGTGATCATCATCAGAGTAATACAAAAAGGTGACCATGCAAGGCATTTTACTCCAACTGTAATTATAGCAGCAGCAACTGAGGCACATAAAGAATAAACAGTTTCTAGGGCTAGAATGCATTACCTTCCAGGATGCTTTTAGCCAGCAAACTCGGTGTCCGGACATGCCTTTGGTACACTGTCTTGCGTTCAAAGTTCGCTTGTTTCCCAGTAAGCCCTTTCTTATCCTGGTAAAAGACATTTAAAATTAACCAACAAAAAGAAGAAGAAAACCAGATTATTTCTTTCCCCGATGAATTCTGCCTGATGTTCTGTTTTTCAAAGCTGTGACATGGACAGGATGCCTGCCCTTTTCCTAATGGTAAGAGCATTCCCCAAATGTAGCCAGCCCTACAGCAGCACAATACTGGAGAGTAGGCCCTACAGAGTGTCAGGCAGGTCCAAAACACACTGCAGAAATAATCCAGTTTGAGACCGCTTTAACTGCTCTGGCTCAGTGCCAGGGAATATCTGGGAACTGTAGTTTTGTCAGACATTCAGCTTTCTCTGTCAGAGAGTTCTGGTGCCACCATAAACTACAACTCCCAGGATCAAGGAGCTGTTTGACCCCACTTTTAATGCCATGAGCCCATGATATGGAACTCTGGGAATGGTAGCCGAGCTCTGGTGCCACACCAAACTACCATTCCCAGAATTCCATAGCACTGAACCATAACAGTGAAAGTGGGGTCAAACCGGATGATTTTAGCAGTGCGGACGCAGCCTTCAAGTCGTTTCCGACTTTGTGGTCCAAAGCAATCCAGTTTGAGACCGCTTTAACTGCTCAGTGCTATTGAAATCCTGCGAATTGTAGTTTATTATGGCCCCAGAGCTCTCTAAATGTCTCACAAAAGGACAGCTCTAAGGATTCCTTAGCATTGAGCCAGGGCAGTTAAAGTGGTCTTCAAACCGGATTATTTCTGCCGCGTGTTTTGGACCACAGTCGATTCCGACGATACTTTCTTGGCATGTTTCATCAGCGGGGGGGGGGGCGTGTTGGGGTTGGCACTGCCATCCTCCGAGGCTGAGAGAGTGTGACCTGACCCAGTGTGTGCCTCAGGCGGAGAAAGAGGGGAAGGCCCAAGGGGAAGGAGTCTTGTCCTGTGTGTCTGTCTCACCTCGGTGGCCTGCTGCCTTCGGAGGGCCACCTGGGCGGCCATGACGCGCTGCCTCTCGACCACCAGCAGGCAGTTGGCACACTGGCAGTCGCGCCAGCGGCAGAAGCGCTTGTGGCCCTTCAGGCAGGAGACCACGCCGTGGTTGCGGCACCGGGCGCACTTCGGGGTCCGGCTCAGCTTCCGCCCAGCAGCAGCGGGGGGCTCCCCGCAAGACGGGGCCGGCGATGGAGGTGGCAGTGCTGCTGATGTCGGTCTCTCCGGGGCCTTGGTCGGAGGGGAGACCAGGGGAAGAGGAAGAGGAGGAGGACCTCGCAGACCCCCGCCACCGTCCTCCTCCTCCTCATCATCATCATCGTCCTCCATGTCTTCCTCTTCCATCTCCTCCTCCTCCTCCTCTTCCTCCTCCAGCCTGGGTCCGGGAGGCTCCTGATGCTGCTGAGGCTGGTGATTCCCGTCCGCCTCCTCCTCTTCCTCCAGGCCCTCCACGTCGATTTCCCAGAGCTCTCCGCCGCCGCCTCCTCGGGCGTCCCTCTGCCCTTCGGCCATGCCTCGTCCTGCGCCCGCCAGGCTCCCCTGGGCTCACGCCTGCAAGGGAAAGGGAGGGAAGGGAATATGCGTCGTGTAAAATATATACTATAGCTTAGGGGGGACCTTGTAGCACTTCTAAGACTTAAGAAAGAGGTGGGGAGCATGAGTCTACTTCCTCAGAGGAGGCACCGGAGGAAGTGAGGCTCATGGCCACCAATTTCTTTCTTTGGGATAGGCTGCATCCACACTGCAGAAATAATCCGGTTTGACACCGTTTTAACTGCCGTAGCTCAATGCTATGCAATTCTGGGAACTGTGCTTTGTTGTGGCCTCAGAGCTCCCCCTCCATTGTGGCTCTGGTGCCACAACAAACTACAGTTCCCACAATTCCATAGCATTGGGTCCTGGTCGTTAAAGCGGTGTCGAGCCGGGTTATTTGTGCACACAGCAGCTGCAGCCACAATCCCTTTGCATACTGATTTGCAGACTTAACACGGCTAGGTCTTCATCTGTTGTAAGCCGCCTTGTTTCACAGCCCTGGGAGGAAAGTGGGATACCAATTCACTAAACAGATAAATCTGACCAGAGGAGGGAAGGTGGCCCTCTGTTTCAGGCGGGAAAAAAGGTTTTGGCCGCCCGCCGCCATGACAGAGAATGGGGGTTCAGTTCGTCGCCTCAGGCCTCTCTTTCTCCCAGCCACCACCACCTTTCCTCACAAAAAGTGTCCCTTTCAATCCCGCCACAAATGCCAACTCTGAGGACTACAGAGTCCTGGGTCCAAAACACACTGCGGAAATAATCCAGTTTGAGACCGCTCTAACTGCCCTGACTCAACGCTAGGCAATTCTGGGGACTGTACTTTAGTGAGACCTTTAAGCCTTAGAGAGCTTTGGGGCCACAATAAAACTCCAATCCCCAGGGCTCCCAAGCACTGAGCCAGGGCAGTTAAAGCGCTCTCAAACTGGATTATTTCTGCAGTGTGTTTTGGACCCTGGTCACAAGTCCCTGAGGAAGAAGACTCTGCCAGGGTGACCTAATCTCAAAGGACGACGGGGGCCCACAAAACGGAGGGCATTCAAGAAAAAATCGGGGGCATGCCCAAATAAAACTTCATATAAACTCATGTTCCAAATGAAGCCCAAAGAAATCTCGGTGTCCAGTGGTTTGAGAGCTGGACTTTGGCTCGTGAGACTAGGGTTCGAATCCCCTCTCAGCCATGGAAACCCATTGGGTGGCCTTGGGCAAGTCACACTCTCTCAGCCTCAGAGGGAGGCAAAGGCAAACCCCTTCTGAACAAAACCTGGCCCAGAAAACCCCGCGATAGGCTCGCCTTTGGTTATATACCTTTGAAGGTGAACCTATCGTGGGGCTTTCTTGGCAAAGTTTCTTCAGAGGGTATTTTCTTTTGTTGTTTTACCATTGCCTTGAGAGGGGGACTTGCCCAAGGTCACCGGGGGGGGGGGTTCCATGGCCAAGTTGGGATTTGAACCCTGGTCTCCAGAGTTGTAGTCCAACAGTCAAACCACTAGGCCACACTGGTTCGCCTTAGGGGCGCCATAAATCAGAAATGGCTTGAAGGCACACGACGACAACAACAACAGAAACCCACAATGCTCACACCTAACCTACAAGAGATTGCATTTCCCCCCTCTTCTTCTCACAATCTCTTTATTTGGCACCCCTTTCTAAATTAAAACAGCTAGGCAAGAAAGAAACATATTCTGCACATCATGAGGAGAGCAGGGTTCGAATCCTGCCTCGGCTATGGAAACCCACTGGGAGGGGAACCCTGGGCAAGTCACACTCTCTCAGCCTCGGAGGATGACAATGGCAACCCCCCCCCCCCCCCCGAAGCAACACGCCAAGAAAACCCCAGGATAAGGTCGTCATCAGTCAGAAACGACTTACACATCCAAACAGGAGAAATAGCCGCTCTGGGCCCCACAACAAACTCTAACTCCCAGAATTCCATAGCAAAGAGCCAGACAAAGAGTGAAAGTGGTGCCAAACCGGGTTATTTCTCCTGTTTGGATGCAGCCTAGAAGAGCTGGAAAACGGACGGTGTTCCCTTTCTCTTCCCACAGGAACCAAGGCAGCAGTCTCTTTCTGCAGGGCTTCTTCATCTTGTTGTTGTTGTTGTTGTGTGCCTTCCAGTCGTTTCTGACTTATGGCGACCCTGAAGCGACTCTATCACCAGATTTTCATGGCAAGTTCCTTTCAGAGGCTTTTTTGCTTTGCTTTCCCCCTTTGAAACGGCTCCTGGCAACTGTTAGGACTCCCTGCAGAAGAACTTCATTGCATTGCACTGCATTGTTTACTTGACAGTTGGTGCGTGCAAACACGAAGATGGATGGCATCCAAACCTATTGATTAATGTAATGAATCTAACTGGACGAAACAATCCCCTGCTGCTTGTGCCGTTTTCATCAAGGCTCCAAAATCGGCGGAGATCACCGCTGCATCCTTGAAAACACACTTTGCAAGAGCGTGTGCCAAGCACCCAGTGTGCAATGCCTGGCACTTTGCCCCATGGGCAAAGCATCCCTTGGTGCCCTCTTACCATCTGAGACTCAGGCCAGCTCCCATTTTAAGGACACCTCAGAAGTAAAGTCCACTGATTGATGGACAAGTTCCAAGTCCCTCTGGGAGAGCAGGTTTCCCTGGCAAATCCAGCAGGAATAAACGAAACCAAATACAGGTAAATGTATCCGGGATTTGTACACTAGTTAGATCTTGCAGCACCTTTGAGACTCACTGAAAGAAAGAAATTGTCAGGATGAGCTTTCGTAGACGTCAATCTACTTCCTCAGATGCATTGTATGTTGCCAACTTCTTTCTTTCAGTGAGTCTCAAAGGTACTACTACAAGATCTCTCTCTACGTCCTGATTCTACAGAGCAACACAGCAATATCTTTGTATATTAGTAAGTTATTTTTCCCTGCCTATCTATTGCTGGCTCCAAACCCCTTACAACTGATGCCCTAGGTCAACATACGACATTCTTTAGGGCTAGAACACCACTGTTGATATTGCTATCTGCTCCGATCCCTGAAATAACTTGCAGGTTCCCTTTGCATGATGCCCAGTAAAGGGAGAATACACCCATACAAGGCCAAGGGCCCCAGAAGAACCTACCCCTGTATTTTCCAGCAGACAGGGACATGGACTGGTCAGCTCAGGGCAGGTAGGAAATAAGAGCTGGGTGCTGCAAAAGACTGTCATCTCTTCCAAGGCCTACGGAAGGGAGGCACAAGCGTTCAGTCTTCGTTGTTTCCGACTTAGGGCGAGCCTAAGGCGACCCTCTCCTGGGGTCTTCTTGGCAAGATTTGTTCAGAGGGGCTTTGCCCTTGCTATCCCTTGAGGCTGAGAGAGTGTGACTTACTTGGTGGGTCAGCCAGTGGGTTTGAATGGCCGAACTGGGATCCGAACCCTGTTCTCCAGATTAATCCTGGAGCTCCGAAATTACAAACTTGATGTGTAAACTTATGCACACTTTCTCCGAAGTCACTCCCAAACAATTCGAGGGGCCTCGTTACGACATCCTGGCGAACCCTTTGCCCAGGGAGAGTGGGTCCCAAAGCAGGAGCAAATATAAACAAGTGAGAGTCCCATAGCATGGAGCCCTGGCAGTTAAAGTGGCATCAAACCGGATTATTTCTAGCAGAGTTCAAAAAGATATCGCCGAGTGGAATCAGTCTGGAGAGAGAGAGAGGTCTTGCATCACCTTTGAGACTAACTGAGAGAAAGAAGTTGGCAGCAGGAGCTTTCCTAGACTTAGCTCTCCTTCCTCAGATGCATGTGGACCCTATCCTGGGCTTTTCTTTACCCGCCAGACTGGCCAGGAAGCCTCCCGGAGAGAGAGCTCCATGGGACTCACTTCCGAGCACAGAGGCGACCCTCATGCATCTGAGGAGGTAGACCGAAGTCTAGGGGAGCTCCTGCTGCCAACTTCTTTCTTCCAGTGAGTCTCAAAGGTGATGCAAGATCTCTCTGCCTACGGATTATTTCTGTTCTGGAGTAAGAAAGGATGAAGAGAAGAAGGGAATCTGCTCCCGCACCACTAATAAGACACAAACCCACAAAGACCTAATACGCAGCCCACTCACCAAAGCCCTGCTTGCAGGCGCCCTCGGCATCCAATCCGACCTGCTACGGCGAAGCCAGGGCAGCGCAGAGGAGCTCTCCTCCTGCCTTGTTGCAACCAAGGAGGCTGGGATGGGGCAGAGAAGAGACCCCAAGGCCCTCAAGGCAAAGCCGCCATCGCCCTTCCCTTGGGCCTCGCAGCGATGCAGACCTCCAGCCTCCAGCCGCTTCCTCGGGGCTCTGCGGCGGCGTCTTGCCCGGCTTCCCGGTATTATCTCTCCCAGGTCCAAGGGACGGTCAGCCAAGTGATTGGTGCCTGGCCAGGCCCTCGAGTTGCTGATTGGCTGCCGGAGAATCCGAATCCCTCCCCCCTTCCTTCCTTCCCTCCCCGCCCTTTAGACTAGGATTAGCCAGTTTCCGCGCATCGTGTTTTCTCTGCTCCGCTTCGCAGGGTCACCTTTTTCTTGACCAGCGGCATCAGCAGCAGGACTGGGGAGGGAAAGGGGGAAATATAGGGGAAGAAGTTGGAAGGCCCTGTTTGCCCTTCAGATACACACGCACAGGCCTGGAAAAAGAAAGCCACCCAAGGCTGCATCCACACCCTGAAGCACTAATCCGGTTTGAGACCGTTTGGCAGCCAAAGAGCCACCTGCAAAAGCAAGTCTGGCTGAGTCAGAAACAGAAGGACAAGGCTGACCATTCTTGGTGGAGGACAAAGCGGAAGGCCTATGAGCCCCTTCCCCCCAAGGATGGAATCCGCAAAACGTAACTTGGGATAAGACATCTATCATGTCTTAAATGTAAAACAGAAATTCAAGGGATCCGAAACCACTCCATATATATTTTTGGTACCTGATGCGGATCCCCCCCCCCCTTGAATGCGAATAGATGTTTTTATTTTAATGGGGGGGGTTTACAGAAATATAGTGGCCAGAATAAAGAATTATGTATACAACAATTTTGTGGGAAAACTTTTCCTGTAAGCAAATGACTGGGCGATTACTCAAAGACACTTTTATACATATAACTTGTTTATAATTCTTATATATACATTCACATATTTGCCGGGTTACCCATATATAGATATAGATATAGATGTACATATAGATATAGTTAAAGATAGATATAACTATAGATGCAGACTTTCTATATTCTTTTGCCAACATTCCCACTGATCTCACTTGGGATGAATTGTTAGGTCCCATTGAAAACTCTTGGAAGAAATTAATTAAGTCCCGAGTCCTTTGATACGAATTAACATAGTACAGTCCACGAAACCACGGTATGGTCAATTCATGATATAAATTAAGATGTAGTCCACAAAACCATGCCATAGTATATGTGTAGCTTTTAAAGTGTCACAGGGCTCTGTACTCATTGATATATATTGCAATATATTATACACTTATTAAATTAAGTATAAATTATCATAAGGTATAAATTAAGATAGAGTCCACGGAACCATAGTATGGTTAATTTATTATATGAATTTATGATATAATCCACAAAACCATAATATGGTTAATTCATTATATAAATTAACATATAGTCCACAAAGCCATGCTATAATACATATATAGTCTTTAAAGCGTCACAGGACTCTGTATTTCTATATTTTGCAACCCTGTGCAGTTTAAATCCTATGTATCTTTGAAGTCGCTCCCAGTGTGTAAAATGAACTTTGAGTCCCAGGCAAGTGTGGACAGGATCACATTGTCGGTGTGTATCCAACCCAGTTATTTCCTGAGGTGGAAAATTAAAGTCAGCATTGAAGCCTCTCTCTTCGGGGTGCATTTAAATTTTTTTTGCTACTTTGTTTTTGATTTCGTTTAGTAAAGGAGAAATAACTTTCGAGGTTTATTAGTTGCGCTTTCATTTGCGTTTTATCTCCACATACGAAGTAAACCTCTGAACAAAAGAAAACGGTCTTGTTTGTTCTGACTATATGGAAGGACATGGGCTTAGTTTTATGAAAATACGAGTTGCCTTTAAACGGGCTATTTAGATAAAAATCAACACCGCCAACAGTTTCTCCACACGAAATTATATATATATACAATAGTTTCATAACAAAATAAAAAACCGTGTTTTTCTATCAGCAAAATCATAGCCCGTTTTTCAAAGACACCTTGATACACACAACACACCACTTGTTGATAGTGCTTATATAGCTGTATCTTTGCAGGGCCATATATATATTTATACATATATACATACAAACAAAGGCCAGCATAACTGTGTCTAATGACAGCCACTTGATATAATCTTTCCAGGTTAAGGAACAAATCGTCTCCGGCCGGCATTTTAACTGTGCAGTTTGACCTTGCGGCTGGTTATGTTGGTGCGCCGAGGTTTTTAAAATATACTTCTTGTGTTAACAGTGTCAACAAAGGAGCACAGCCTGTTCCCTCCCTCCAAAACTGCCGTAAACTGCCCTTAAGTATCCTTTCTCACAATTTGCTCAATGCACAGGAGACACGTGGCAGCAGCGAAAATCCGTTTCTAAAGCATGCTCCGAGAGGCATCGCCCATCGCTTTCACTATTGCAGGGGATGGTTCGTTTCACATAATATATACTGGGGTGAGACAGAGAGGAAATAGACTGGATGAAACGAAATGCAAAGGTAAAACGGGTCTCACGACTATAGATTAGCAAAAGGTAAATGACAAATATTCGTTGCCACTGAAATCCAAGGGGGAAAAATTAAATGCAAAAAATCCAACTTTCGCCTGACTGTTCCCTTTCTTTTTCAGTTGTCATCATTCATTTTCCTCGCAAATGATGCCAGAAGGTCTTTTCAAGGGAAGGTTTTCAGCATCATGTCAGGAAAAAAAGCCTTACGGTCCAAAACACACCACAGAAATAATCCAGTTTGAGGCCGCTTCAACTGCCCTGGCTCAATGCTAGCGAAATCTGGGAACTGTGGTTTTATGAGGCTTTTAGCCTACTCTCTGGTGCCACGATAAACTACAATTCTCAGGATTAAAGCGGTCTCATTACTTCTGGAGTATGTTTTGGAGGACCATTGTAGCCCAATCGTAAGCATAGTTGAAGTGAAGCCCAGAGTGTTTTGTTTCTTTGTGTACATATGTCCCTTCAAGTCACTTGTCGACTTATGGCCACTCCATGAATTTCATAGAGCTTTCTTAAACAAGTGGTTTTGCCAGTTCCTTCCTGAGAAAAATAACCTAGAACAGTATTCCTTGGTGGTCTTACATCCAGGTATTAACCAGAGCTGATGCTGCTTAGCTTCCAAGATCAGAAGAGATCTGCCTTTAGCCTCCAGTCCCCCAAGTTATGGCCTGCACTGAAACGATCTGAAGGCACACAACAACAACAAACAAAGGACTGAAGCCAGGCAGCAAATACGGGAACTGTTCCTTAACTTTTACACTACAAGGAGTGTATAAGATTTCAGCCAGATTTCAGATTTCAAACCGGAAGAAAGGTAGCTGCCACAAGAGCCTTGCCCAGCCTGCCACATTTTGCATTACAGCTCCCATCATCCCAGACCATTGGCCACGCTATCTGTGGAAGAGGGGAGTTGTAGTCCAAAAGATCTGGAAGATGCGGAAGTCTTGCCCTTCAGTTTCCTGGCTTAAAACGCCCCATTATGGACGATTGCCTTGCCTATTTGCCACGGGATAAAGAGGGCCAGGTGCCACATATACAGTAGATGACAAAATATGGAGAGACACAGCTTTGTCCGGAAAGCAGTTTGGATGGGTAGGAATTCCTCTACAAAAGTAGAAGATAACACTGTGAGCTGAATTCTTGACAAATCTCCATGAACTTGGTCTGGAGGGTCAGCAAAGATGATGTCCACTTTTGGGAAAGACGACGCGACGACGACACCGAAATATCCTCTTTGAGGAAAAGATGCTGTGGTCCTAATCTTTAATCCTTGCCTTAATTTAGGCTTTATGTAGACTAGCCATCCATAAAACAGAACTCAAAGTGCACCACTTTAACTGTTGTTGTCGGGTGCCTTCAAGTCGTTTCCGACTTATGGCGCCCCTACTTTCATCATGGGGTTTTCTTGGCAAGATTTGTTCAGAGGAGGCTGAGAGCGTGTGACTTGCCCAAGGTCACTTATTGGCCAAACTGGGAATCAGTCTATACTCTCCAGAGTCATAGTCCAACACTCAAACCACTAGGCTCTCTCCACTTAAGCTGCCATGGGTCTATCTTTAAAAAATCCTGGGATTTGTAGTTTGGTGAGACATTCAGCCTGGCCCGTTGCCATTGCCATCCACTGAGGCTGAGAGAGTGTGACTTGCCCAGGGTCACCTGGTGCCAAAACAAACTACCATTCCCAGAATCCCATAGCCTTGAGCCATGGCAGTTAAAGCGGTGTCAAACCGGGTTGTTTCTGCCGTGCGGGGGTAGCCTTTGCATTCGGCATCTCTCTTGGGGTCTTAAGGCAACCAGAAGGTCACTAAAAGTCGGGGCTTCATAGGGCTACCTTTCTTTCCTCCTCCCCACCACCCAAAAAATCCTCCTTTCCCTCCAAAACCTCTTTACTTAGGCATGGCTCCTTTTCTAGACGAGGCCAGAAACAACAGGCTCAGGGCGAGAAAGAAGAGAAATCGACGTAACCTGAACCGAGTTTGCAAGCGAAAGCTTTAAAAAACGAAGTTGTTCCTTAAATACATAACAAACACAATAAAAAGCGAGCGATCCCCGACTGGGGATTGACTTTAAATAAGGGTTATCTGGAGGGAAAACAGTCCCAGTCAGGAGACCTTTGTGTACTATAAACCCTTCGTCCGGCAGGATCCGTCCCAAAGGGCTGCCAGAGCCACTGCAAGCAACCTCGGGCTTGGACTGGGCAGTTGCCTCTCTGGATGAAGCTTGAACAGAAAAACCCAGAGGGAAGCTCCTTAACACACTTTCTTCCTCCAGCATATAAAAAAGAAACTCCAGGAAACAATAGGAGGCCGGGCTTCTAATAGCTGCATCCACACTGCCGCAATAATCCGGTTTGATACGGCTTTAAGTGCCACGGCTCAAGGCTGTGAAATTCTGAGAATTGTAGTTTGTTGTAGCATTAATACCCCATGCTGAGTCCATGGGAAACTAAAGCTGCATCCACACTGGAGAAATAACTCCCAGAATTCCATAGCCTTGAGCCAGACAAGTTAAAGCGGTGCCAAACCAGGTTATTTCTTCAGTGTGGATGCAGTCCAGATATTACAGAATCAGAACTGGGGTGGATCTTATCCGGCAAGCAAACCCCTCCTTTTCCGAACAGTGGCAGAGATTGCCAATTCAAACCAAGCAACAAGGAAGTCCTTTGAATTCCTTCAAAGGCTTGACAGAACCGAGGGGAGGGTTTCCATTTGTCGCATGCTTTTGCTTTCCATTTGCCTTGCTTTTGGACAGCAGCTTCCAGAATCCCCAAGGCAGCATGGCTCATTTTTTCCAAGCACTGCACACAAACTTTGGTTTGCACACCAAGCAGAAGACTGAACAGGAGATTTAAACTTCTCAGTCTGAACTCAGACAGATGCCAACAGAGGGTAGTGCTTTCTTGACTGTTAACAAGCTACATTTGATGTAGAAACTGAAAGTGTTTCAGAAGCACAAGAGTGTTTAAAAAGGAGGTGGCCTTTCCACAAAACACCTAATGATTTGGGTTGTGGTTGTTTGGAGGGTCTTTTGAGGGAGGGTCCAATTGGGCAAGATGTTTCTCTCTTTACTGGGAGCAGTACTGTCACTCTGATCCCATCATACTTCCCGACTGTGAAGCATCCTTTCTGAGCAGGGCTTTTCACTGGAGCAAAAGCGAATGTCGATGTCTGCTAGGAGACCTCTCATATGTCTCTAAGGATGCTGTGGCTTAAATACCCTCCTCAGGTTAATGTATGGCCGAGCATACATTGGAACAGCAATAGCATTTACATTTCTATACCGCTTAATAGTGAACTCAGCACTCTGTTTGAATCATTGGGCAAACCCTGTGGTCCTCAACCATGGAGGCTCCAGTTGTCAAACTTCAGTTTCCTAGAGGTGGCTGGGGTTTCTGGGAGTTGAAGTCCAACAATAACTGGAACTTCCCTCACTGAGAACCACTGGGTTCATTTATTTATTCTTCCTCTGGGTACAGAGGGCTGAAAGGGAGCATGACCAGAGACCCCACTTCCAAATACCTGCAATGTCTGGCAACCGGCCTGTAACAGATGTAGCTCATATTGTCCTTGTAAGCTACTCTGGAAACGAACTGGGCAGCCCTAGTGGTGACTCTAAATACGGTGAATTCAGCAGCAATGTGCATGATCTGGAGGACGAAAGACAGGGTCAGAAGTTGGGTGGGCACTAGAGGCAACATACTACATGCTCTTTCTCCCCGCCATCACACAAGGTATATACCCAGGAAGGGTTCACACAACACAGCAGCCCTCCTTTCTGCATTACAAACTTATCTCCATTTAGAGTTCAAAGATATCTGAAGAATCAGTATGGGGAGAGATCTTGTAGCATCTTTGAGACTCACTGAACCAAAGAAGTTGGGAGCATGAGCTTTCCTAGACTTCAGTCTTCTTCCTCAGATGCTTTTGGTGCCTTATCTCCATTAGTTTCACCGTAATGGCTCCCTGCAAAGGATCTTGGTCAGTGCAATTCAGTGAAGGGGATGAAGAAAATCTCTTTCCAGACCTCCTTATCCCTGTCCCACCATCCCATCAGACAACAACTTGGCTCGGATGTCAGTACTGTGTGCTGAAGGCTCCCTCAAAGCCACACTGGTTCCTGTCTCTGGACTCTGGGAGATGTAGTTTCTCCTCCCTCAAAAAAAAAGTACCTTCTCCAAGCTCTTCTGGTGCAAAAAGATAAAAAGAGAGAGGGTGCCTCCGCTTTCTAAGGGCCATTGGAAGGGCCTTGGGGAGAGGATGGGGGCGATCAAAGGCCCTCCTCGCTGACCCCGCCTTGCCCTGGGTCGGAACCCATAGAGGCCGGGGGCCATTAGTCACCCTCCCCAGGAGCTCTCCTCCAGAAGCATGACTAAAAGGAATCGGAGGAGTGGCAGCGATGGCCCTTAAAAAGCTCAGCGGAGCAGTTAGTTTAGGAAAGCCAAGGGAACCTGACACCGAATTGCCAAGAGCCCAGAGTCCATGATCAACACCTGCCTCCTTCTCACCTTCACCTTCCCACTGGGAAGAGGGGGAGGGGGAGGAGGAGGAAAGAGAAAGCCCAGACCCCCCCCCCCCACACACACACAAAAATCTTTAGTGGGGGGTACTGTTTGGCCCCTCTTCCTCCTCCCTCCTCTGTTTCTTGGGGTCTCCCTCACCCCCACTTGGCCAGGAATCAACAGAGGAAAGAAAAACCCAACTGCCAGCAGAGGATCCAAGAGCACTTTCCATTTCTATGCAGCTTCCTGGTGAATTCAGCCCTCTCTAAGCAGAAGGCTGGGTCAACCTGGCCAGGAGGACTGCATCTGAATCTGCTTGTCCCAGAGAGTAAACCCCCTTGAGTTCAATGGAGCTGACCCTAGGGTGCCTCTGAGCCAGGGGTTCCCAAACTTTGGTCCTTCAAGTGTTTTCGGACTTCAGCTCCCAGAAGTCCTCTCTGTTGGCCAACCTGGCCAGGGCTTCTGGAAGGTGGAGTCCAAAGTACCTGGAGGACCACTGGCCTGTTCAGAGTCATCACATAGGCTGCCTAACTGTTAGTTAGGAGCCCTGGTGGCACAGTGGTTAAATCTGCTTGTACTGCAGCCACTCACTCACAAACCACAAGGTTGCGAGTTCAACACCAGCCAGGGCTTCAGGCTCCACTCAGGCTTGCATCCTTTCAAGGTCACTAAAATGAGTACCCAACTTGTTGGGGGCAATCAGCTTACAGTTGTAAACCGCTAAGAGACTGCTTAGAGTGGTATGAAGCGGTATATAAATGAAGCTGCCATTGCCACACTGTAGAAATAATGTGGCTTGGCATCACTTTAATAGCCATGGATCCATCCTACAGGATCCTGGGATTTGTAGTTTGGAGAGACACCCGCTCTCTTTGGCTTTGCTGCGTGCCTTCCAGTTGTTTCCAACTCATGGTGACCCCCATGGGTTTTTCTTGGCAAGATTTGTTCAGAGGTGGTTTGCCATTGCCTTCGCCTAAGGCTGAGAGCATGTGACTTGCCCAAGCTCACCCGGTGGGTCACTACTCAAACTGGCTCTGCATTCTTTGGCAGGGAAAGGTTAAATTGTAAAAAAATAATGATAATAATTACAAATCCCAGGATTCCATGGGATGGAGCTACAGCACTTAAAAGTGGTGTCAAACTGCATTACTTCTACAATGTAGTGAGCAGGCATGTCTATCTGACTGAGTTGTTGCCCTTCAATGCTAACAGATGTGTCCTTGCTTATCTTCAAAATAAAATATACCTTGGGGTTTTTTGACTTCCTAGCCAGAGCAGTGGTGCAATGTTGGGTTGGGACCTAGAGAAATCCAAGTTCTTGTTCCCACTGAGCCATGGAACCCACTCTCAGCTAGGTGACCCTGGAACAATCCCTCTCTCTCAGCCTGATCTCCCTCACAGGGATGTTGAGAAGGTAACAGGGGAGAAGGAAGGCCAGCTAAGCTCATTAGAGGAAAGGAGGACTATAAATTTAAATGAATAAATAGATATTCTCGCAAAGATCAAATAACCTTTCACTACAGCATCAGGTTATGAACCAGTTGATTTTCCCTCAGTCTCGTCATTCTTAAACACAAAGCTCCTGTGGTTCCTGGTCCAAGTTGTGGAGGCTCTTCATTTCGAGCATCTTTACTCAGATCACAAAGCACTCCTGCCATAAATATCAGGCACAGTCATCAGGTGTAGGCATAAGAGTTATGGGCCAAGGATGGCTGGAATCAGGGATGTGAATCTCAGGTTTATTATTTATTTTATTGTCGTTGTTTTTCCTGACATGTTCAGAAAACAGATGAACTTTTGTTCTGAGTATGAATCTAACAGGAGATTGCAGGAACAGCCATAGAGAATTTTTGTAATTTAAAATCCCATTGATAACATTAGCACTATGGTATTCCGAAGATGTGAGTGACAGCTACATGAGTGATGCATCATCACATGTTACTCAGCAAGCTTGCAGGGAGGCCAGCTATGGAATTTTGTGGTATATTGAAGGTGACATGAACCTAACCAGAGAATATGAGCAAGAGCACACAAGGGGCAAGGGGGGGGGGGGTGCTGGTTGGGACTACAACCTCCAGAATCCCCAAGGCAGCATCGCCTTTATCCCTGCTAGTGGAGAGCCAGTTGGGAGCTATACTCCAAAATCACAACTTTTCTCATCTTTGAACAAGAACTGATATCATCATCCCTTCCAGTTTCTACTTCTAGTGTCAGCCTAAGATTATTATCAATATTATTATCTTGCATTCAAAAGTATAGCCATGTTAGTCTGTAGAATCAGTAAGTAGAGAGATCTTGTAGCATCTTTGAGACTGTCTGAAAGAAAGAAATTGGCAGCATGAGCTTTCCTAGACTTCAGTCTACTTCCTCAGATGCATTTATTATCTGCTAGCAAACAGCATCCTCCACAAACACCCTTGTCCAAATCAAAGCACATGCCACCCAAAGCCAGGTTAATCTGGCACATAAGGCAGGAAAATCCCACAAATATTTCTTCTCTCTGGAGTAAAAAAATAATCAATAACAAATTAAATAAATTTTAAAGAAGTAGCAATGCTAGTCTCTTGCATAATAAAAAAAGAAGGGAAAAGAGAGGAGCAATGTAGCATGACTATAAATTCATGTTAGATGCAGCACAGGAAAGCACATGTGAAAATAAAAGCAAGATGTTCTGATTGCATAAATCTTTCAACTTTTATTAAAACCAATTAGTCTTAAAAGTGCTGCTACACTTCATTTCCCCCTCCCTCGCCCTTCCTCCTTTTCAAATTGAATGAAGTAATAATACAAATAAGAAATGCCCTTTCATGATAGGCCAAATCTGCCATCTGAGGATTATTCCTCACTCTCCTTAGCAGGCGACATATCCAGGGGTAGCCCTCTTGGCCACATAACACATAGCAGTCCAGTTTAACAAGAAAGGGAGGGGTGAATGATTTTCAAAGCAACAGCAAAGAGTTCTACTTTTACTGTTTGTAGATGCAGTGCTATGTTTGCAAAACGGATGAGCGGAGAGGATCCTCCAAAGATAAAAGAGCTTCATCCCTTTTCAAGGGTCCAGTGGGAAAACTCCACTTTGAAAATGTTGACCCTGGAGTGTCACAGCCCAAGCCAGTAAAGAGCAGAGCAGGGATGACCTACCTCCACATTGATTTAACATGTGGCCAGACTGGCAGGGCTGCAGGTGCAGAAGCTGCTACTGCTGCCATCCCCATCTTGAGCTCGCCTTCTTTAGACCCCCACCTCCCCCTTTCCTGGGAAATTTATTAGCAAGGTTAACTAAACGGCAACCCGGGTGCAATTTCCAGAGGAAGAATGCTTTGATCCCATCCTCAATTCTCACTGTGGGAAGGAGATTACATTGCCAAACACCAGCATTCCCCCCACACTCCATTCTGTCCCCCACCCTCGGCCCTGCCACTTGTTTTGGCAGATATGTTACCAGTTAACCATAAGAAATCTTTCCCCAGTTCCTCAACGTCTTCTCTTATTTGTGTCATTATGGGTTTCCTTGAGGAACACATTTTGCCCTAGAAGATAGCCACACTACACAATTAAAGTAGTCTGATACCACTTTAACATTCATGGCCTCCTCATATGGGATTCTGGGAACTGTAATTTGGTGGGGAACTTAGAATTCTCTGCTGGAAGCTCTAGCACACTCTCTCTTGAAATAAAGCATGGAATTCTGAAGACTAACAGACCATGGGATTCTGTAATATGGAGCCATGGAGGTGAAAGTGGTATCAAACTACTATCACTATACTGTATGTGCGGATGTGTTCTATGCAATTAAAACATCCTCCCAGGATCAATGGAATAATTTCCTTGCTGGATTAGGCCCATTAAGTCCTGCCACCCCTAGCTAGAAACTTCAGGATCTTCCTTTCTTGTCTAAACTATTCAAAGTTATTGTTGTCATTATATATGAAGGCTTTTCCATAGCCAATTCTTAAAAGAATTGGTTTAAACAACAATTTCTAAAAAAATAATAATAATGGAATAGCCATGTGATCCAGTGTTGTGTGTTTTCAAGTTGTTTCTAATTTATGGTGACCCTGGAGCAGTATTTTGTTCAAAAGGAGTTTGCCATTGCCTTGTCTTGAGGTTGGGACAAAGTGACTTTCCTTGGATTACCCAGTGGATTTCCATGGCTGAGTGGAGATTTGAACCCTGGTCTCCAAAAATCCTAATATGGCACTCAAACCACTGCACTATACTGGCCTGTGTGACCTCACCCTTTTGGGGAAGAAGGTTATCCATCCCCCCTCCCCCCGTCTTGCAGCATGGTGGTGCACCTGAAATTTCCACAAATGAAGGCTCACAGACTATTAAAACGAAACAACTTGTCTTCTAGGACACATTGACATTTCTTTCTTGTGGAAGGCTTGAAAGAATTGCCTTCCAAGCAGATGACTGCTAAAACATACTGGCAACACAGTACCTGGCTTACAAAATAGGACATTCTTCTTATTCAGGCAGACCCAGGCCATAACTGAGCTTAGTTATACATGTGTCAGAACTGGATTTGCTGGTTTGTTTTTGACATTAGAAAAGACAATCATGCTTGGTTACATAGAAGGCAGTAGGAATACCACATTCATGGATAGACTCAATCATGGAAGCCATAGACCTGAGACTACAAGACCTGGGCAGGGCTGTTTTTGAATAGGGTGACTTGGAAGTCTCTCATTCATAAGGGTGGCCATAAATTGAAGGGAATTTGATGGCAGTTCACAACACCACCAAATATTTTATCATGTGAAAGGGAAGCTGTACTTTGTTGTTAGTTACAGCCAATTTCAGTCCCTGCATAGAGCAGCCCTGCTGAAATCAATTAGAATTAGGTTAGTTACAAGTTTATAAGGCATAATCATATGAATGGTCTACTTTAAATAGGACTTGTCTCAACTGGATTTAGACCTTTGTTCCTAATCAAATAGTATTGCCACACTGCAGAAATAAAGCAGTTTGACACCACTTTAACTGCCTTTATCCTGTGGAATCCTGGGATCTGTAGTTTGGTGAGGCACCAGAGCTCTCTGACAGACTAGGCTAAATATCTCACCAAACTACAAATCCCAAGATTGAAAGGACAGAGTCATGAAAGTTAAAGCAGTTTTGACAACTGCTTTATTTCTGCAGTGTGGAAACCAGGATAGATTAAGGGTGAGAATCAGGCAACCCTCCAGATATTGTCTGATTGCAGCTCCCATCAGCCTTAGACCACATAAACAATGGTGAGGAATGCTGGGAGGTGGATCTCTAGGATTCTATGGTTCCCACTCCTGCCATAGAGGAATCAAAATACCATCAACCTGCAACATATCAAGAAGTAGAAACCTTTTATTAACTGTACAGCACCAGGGATCATTAGGGAGTTTCTAAATGCTGGGGGAGGGATACCTAGCCATTGGTAGGATTAGTGTGATCAAAGGACAGAAGCAGAAGGACTGCTTGTTAACCTATCTAAGTACGGAGAATGTGAATGTGGATCCATAGCGGCATGTGAACACATAACAATATTGTCTAACATTGCTATGCAGAGTGAATGGCAAACCCTTCCACACTTTAATGGAGAAAGCTACTCCAAGCCAACAGTCACTGCTTGGGTATGTGACATAATTCCTGATATACTGTTCAGTTGTAGAGGGTGTGCGTGTCAAAATTTGTAATTCTTCTCTGTAAGAAAAATAACAACTCATCTTCTCTGGAATAAAGATAGCAGAAAGGTTTCAACCTAGCCATCTCTTTGTTGCTGTTGCAGAAAAGAAAAGACAGGTGGGTAGACAATGCTTTTTTTTGCAGCAAGGGCCTTCAAGTTCTTTCCAACTTATGGCAACCCGTAGCCTATCATGGGGTTTTCTTGGCACGTTTCTTCAGAGGAGGTTTTCCATTGCCATTCCCTGAGGCTGAGAGAGTGTGACTTGCTCAAGGTCACCCAGTGGGTTTCCGTGGCCAAGCAGTGAATTGAACCCTGGTCTCAAGAGTCTCACACTCAAATCACTATGCCGCACTAGCTGTCAGCCATCTCTATGATGTGCTATTCTTATGTGTTCATGAATGCTTTTTTATTATTTTAATTATAATATATTCAGACATGGGAACCCTCACTCCCAACCTGATATGGAATAATCTAGCAAGAGATGAAGGAAGTGATTCTTCTGGTTGCAGTAGCAGAGACAGTTCTGTTGCCATCAACAAAATAGACCTTTTACTTCTTCGCGTTTGATTGTAGCTGATTCTTTGCCACCCTGTTGCTCAGGCCCAGACAGCTCTCAACGTGAGTATCAAAACACACAGTATCCAAGCAGTGAACCAAGCAATGTGTCAAGTCAGCAGTAAATGTAGTCCCCTATAATCTCCATAAATGTTTTAAGTAGTTTGGCAAGTCTCTGATGCAATAAATTTCAGCGGGAGCCATTTTTAGCCTATGTCTTTTAAAAGTAACTCTGCCAAGCACATTTGTATGGAGGCTGAGCTGAGTTTGCTCAACCCTTAGCCTCAAAACTCTGAATGGATGAGATAAAAGTTGCAGAGCTTTTACATAAAAATCTCTAAAACACAAACCACAGAGAAATTCTTCCATACAAACTGTCACCAAATTTAATAGAGCTGTACCTTAACATTATATTAATTAACAGAACATGTTTCAGTTTTTTAGGGCTTGTCTACCCTTGCCAGAATACTCCAGATTGCTTCCAAGGTATTCAGGCCCTGAATTCCCCCAAATTTTCCCCTACCTTGCTCTCGTCTCCCAGCGACAACTGACAAGTGGTCCATTGACACCTTGTTCTGACATCAGAATAACTCGCACCTGCAGTGGCCGCACCAAGTGACCATCACTGCAAGCTGCAGCAAAAGTGGGGTTTTTAAAATGTATATTTGGGTGAGGAAGCCATTAATTGGGTGGGGACATTTATGAAGAGAGTCAGGACCAGATTCACAGTTATGGACCTGCATCATGAAAGCAGGAAGCAGTGAGCCCAGGGGGGGACTCTGGGTAAAACACCCATGTAAACAAGGCCTGAGTTATATGCATACCAGATTGCTGAATTCTGCTCTACATGGGTCTGCCTTTGAAGACAGTTTGGAAGCTCCAGTTCACCGAAAATGCCTGGATGACTATAAAAGCCAAGCACTGAGATCATGTTACATCATTATATAGTAGCCATGCTTGTTACTAGTTTGCTTCCAGACTCCATTTAAGTGCTGATATCAGTGGTTAATGTTTTGAATGAATGAAAAAAATGGAGTTCAAATATAGTAGCAAAAATTAAATAATTCTCTCTGAAGTGTGACTTTATTAGAGTATTTTAAAAAAATATCTTCTACCTATCCATGCCAGATAAAGACCAGTGTGTAAGAGACAAACTAGAACCATTTTCTCCAATGGAAATTTTTGGAAGTGTACACTTGTGGAACTGGAAGGTCTATATTCTACAGATTTCTCTGGAGAGAAGGAAAGACAGGTGGGTAGACAATGGTGTTTTACATCAGGGGGTTGAATGAGGTGGCCTTTCCTGTTTTATGATGGCTTGGATGACTGTTTTATGTGCATGCATTAAGAGATGGAGGCTCAGCAAGTGGGTAAAAACTGAGGATGTATTGCTGAAAAGTCAGCTGCCCCATCCCAGTCTACCTATGGAAAAGCCATTTCCCATGTATAATGGGTAAGAGGATTTCAGTTTTCTTTTGACAAAGAGAGCCCTGTTAGTATGCTTTAATATAAAAAGGGAAGAAAGAAGAAAAGGTGGTGGTGGAAAGACTCTATAACATCACTGAGGCCAACTGATTTATTTTTGCATGAGCTTCTGTGGATACCGATCCACAGATATCAGTCTGAGAATCTGTTGAAGTGGGTTGATATTGTCATCATCAGGCCTGGATGAAGTGAAAAGGCAGGCCCAACTCCATCAGGCCTAGCTGTGACTTACGTCACTCTGTTTTATCTTACTGTGTTGTATTCTCTATGTATTTTTATTGCTGCAACCCACCCAGATTCCTTGTGATTGGGCAGGCTATAAATAAATTATTATTATTTCTATCATTATTATTATTATTATTATTATTATTATTATTATTATTATTATATTTATGGAAGTTCATACTAAAATACATAAGTTAGGCTGTTGCTACACTGTAGTATTAATACAGTTTGACACTGCTTTATCAATCATGGCTCCATCCCATGGAATCCTGGGACCTGTAGTTTGTTGTTGCACTAGAGCTCTCTGACAGAGAAGGCTTAAAGACTTTGTAAAACTACAAATCCCAGAATTTCATAGCATTGAGACATGGCAGTTAAAGCTGTGTCAAAGTGCATTAATTCTGCAGTGTGAATGCAGCCTTAGTCTCAAACATACTGCAACGTCTCTTTTGTGTCTTTCTTCTCGTGGCCCCAAATGAGGGAGAGAAGATCTCAGTCTCCCTTTGCTTTTTTTGTAACATCAACTGAGGTGTGTTTTTTTTCTAAAACAGAGTGATACAAGGCAGTCAAGCGGCACTCCTCTGTCCCTTTATTGTGTCCCTGCTATGTTAATTAGTAGCAGGAGCTTGATGGATGGCCAACACGTGCAGCTTCTGAAGACTGAGAGCAGTCCGGAGAGTTTAGCACACCATTCGTTACACTGGCCCAGGAGCCTGGAGGAAGTGTTTATTTGAAAAATGTATCACTTACCCAGAAGGAAACATTCCCAGTCCACCCTGTGAGATGTCCTGCAGGGCAGACTGCTGCTACCATGGAGCACTTGGGTACATTGGACCAAGCAGGGATGTCAGGAAGCTTTTGGGGTAGAGAAGAAAAACAGATGAGTCTGAAAGTCAGAGCTTGGGAAAGCTTCCTTTTTCCATTCCCCTTCCCAACCAAATTCAACTCCTGGACACATGAGTATGCACACATACACGCACACATACTAGCCAATATAGCCCATTCTGGTATAAAAAAGTAAATCTTCCAAGTTCTGAAAGGAATAACAGTTCTATTAATTGGTTCCCATTTTGCAGTTTCATCCTATTCCATGTACATACCCATTCACTGGTCCATATTGTGTTCCTATGTCTCCTTCGGGGAGGCCAAAAGTGGGACATCTGTGCATATAAGATTCAACTCTTTCAAAGTTGAAGTCTTTTGGAACGAGATGCTTGACCTTGTTTCTAGAATAACAGGCCAAACAAGACACCACTGCAAAGCACCATTGTTCTTTTCCATCTTTAGCAGACCCAACATGTCACTACAACCTAAAAGGCTGATGTCAGTGTTGTTTGCACCTGCCAGAATGGAGTTTGCCAAGACCTGGATATCCAAAGACAACCTGTCCTTAAGAACCTGGTTTAATAGGGTGTGGTGTACTGACCTACCTGAAAAGTTGACATTTTAATTAAGGTCTTTGCATAAAGAAAACCAATATGACAATTTTGTTTCAGTATGGTATAAATTTAATGTGCTTGCCTAAGAAGAGTCATCCTCTTGGTGTTCCCAACGAAACCTGTTGAAATTTGTGAGAAATCATAATGGACATATAGTAGGCCCTTCATTTGAGGTTTGGCTCCAGGACCCCCTGTGGATACCAAAATCTATGGATGCTCAAGTCCTATTACAGTCGGCCCTTAGTATTCAAGAGGGTTTTATTCCAGACCCCCCCCCCACACACACACAGAAAGAGAGATGCCAAAAATTGTGAGACCTCAGCTCCTGTGGTGTTTCACTGCAGTGTGTACGTGTGCAGCCATACAACCATGGCCGTGTGCACATGTCACCAATTGGGCTTGCCATCAGTGAATGCTCAAATCCTCAGATAACAAGTTGGAGCAAGTGGGCTGTAACAACAATGGTGCAATAAAAACGGTGACCTTTATATAAAATTGCAAAATCACAATTTGCTTTTGGAATATTTTCAAACCATGGATGGTTGAATTTGTGGCTGCAGAATTTGTGGATACAGAGGGCCAACTATGCAGTTGTTGACATGTTGACTTTGGAGCTAAACGAGAAACATCAAAGTGTTAATTCTGCATCAAAGAGATAAGTGGATAAAAGTGGAAAAGACAAGAAGAGAATAAAATATATTAAAGACCAATACTATTTACAGTTGTTTGTCTTATGAAGTTACTTGCATAAGTCTTGTTGCATGCCCTTTTTGTATGGTTACTAAAATTTGAAAATAAAATCTTAAGACAGAAGGCTGGCAGGAAGATGCTGATAACCCAATTCCTACTTGTATTATTATTATTATTATTATTATTATTATTTTATTTCTTTAGAATAGTTGGACAGATGGATGGATAAACAGAAATTACTTAACCAGATTTTTTTTACTGCATCTTTTGGCATACAGCTTTGGAAATTATCACACTGGGCTCATTTTTGGCACCCTCCCATGATTATTGCATTACCTGCCAATTTCAATACTTTTGTGCTATGGCACCATATATTTTCACACCATCACGCAATAGTGTGGCATCAACGATATCGTGCTTTAGCATTTCGCACTTAGGTGTTGTTTCCCATGATTGTTTAAGGACATGCTTGTGTTTGCGCATGCATACATGGATTTCAATTGTGTCAAAGTGGGTTACTCGTATTCTTCCATTTCTGCTTAACTTAACTTTAGTGACACTAGACATTACAAGAGAGAAACTTACATTGTAAGCCACAAGGAATACAGTATTTAAAAGCAGCCAGTGATGTAATTCTATTGGGACAGCCAAGCGACACAGGAATTAAACTTGCCAAACAGGACCCTGGGAAATCCAGCTAAAATTTAAAAATTTAAACTTTTAAAAATTTAGAATGTAAAAAATTGATGACGCAAAACTTGACTCATGCAAATGGATCACAATAAGCTTTCACATCTTTGCAATAGTGTGATATACACGATATTGTGAAAGCATTCACAACATTTCCCCATGAATGAAATTTTCCTCTTTACTGCCACAGCAAATATGGATTCCAGGTGACGTTGTGCGAAATCCTTCAGTGCAATCGCACAATCATCTCAGGAGCATTCTTTCTCCAACCATTTGTTTTCCCCATGTGATAGTCTCCTTTGTTGTATTATTTTTGTGCCTGTATTCTGCTTTGGGGTGCTCTTGGGTATAAGGGAAACCTATCCATTTCTAATATTAATATAATAAATTCATTGGAACTACCCTAAATAAAACTCCCACTCCTGGGACTTTCACAGCTGCTTGAATGGCAGAAGTTCCACAAGAGAAGTGTCCTCCTTCACTCCATTGCCATGTTGGGAAGCTACTGAAAAACTGTAGAAAAACTTGTAAGTTTGATCTTGACTGATTTGGTAATACAAGGCTGGCTAATTCATGGCTCTAGAGCAGGGGTGAGAAAAGTATTCCAGATGTTTCAGGAATATAATTCGTAACATCCCTTATCATGGGCTAAGGTGGCTGGGAGTTGCAGTCCAGCAACTTGTTGCCTCCTGTCCTGAAACCTTGTGTGGCCCTTGGCCTAATTTCAAAATCCCTCTGCAAACAATCTATAGAGACTTGTGGCAAGACAGATGTAACTATAAGTAGAACAAAATGTAGGGTGTAGCTATGATAAAGGATAAGAGGTCTACCCTCCCCAGTGAAATTTTCCTTCATTCTCCAAATTTCAGCATTGCAGTAACTTAAAACTTCAGTTGAGCAGTCAGACAGCTTAGACATCCAAAGAAAAGGCACAGGCAAAGTTATCAGGAGAATGTGAACTCAGAATTCTGTGTGTGCACAATTTTCAGTACTTCTTTCTCTGCAGTGCTAAAAGTTTAAGGACTTCGGGGAAATTTCATGGAAGGAGCAAAATTCTACCTCCCCCCCCCCCACCTCCAATAGCTACTCTTCTGCTTCTGAGACTCCCTGTTGGGAGAGGGAGGGAAAAATGGAGAAAAAGAGAGAGCTGTTGCCCTGAACACTTGTAGCTCTACCCACCCACCTCACTGCCAGTAGGCAGTTCCCAACAGATGATCCTTGAAGGAATATGGCCCTTTGCTGAAGGAAGAAGGAGTTTCCTTGGCCCTTTGCTAACACATAATATGAGGGCCAGAGCGGTGGAGTGGTTTGAATGGTGGAGCAGGACACTAGGAGAACATGGTTCAATCCCCAGTTTGGCTATGGATGGAAACCTACTGGGTGACCTTGGACAAGTCACATTCTCTCAGCCTCAGAGGATGGCAACCCCCCTATGAAAAAAATTCTGCCAAGAAAATCCTATGATAGGTGCGCCCTAGGGTTGCCATAAGTCTGAAACTATTTGAAGGCACACAGCAACAACAAAGTACAGTCAGGTTCTCAGAGACATGATCTGTTCCTGCAAAGAACCCATATTCTGTGGCCCTTACCATTTCAGACATCCCTCCTGTACTGTAATGTAACCTTGCTGAAAATGTTGTTCTGTGAGAAAGATAACTTCCTTTGCCACCACTGTTTCCTTCAAAGTGACCTTCTCTGCTTTTCTCATTGTTTGTGCAAATATTGTTTTGGTTCTGAGTCCTTCTTGATTATGATCCAGGGTGGAGTTTTTAGGGGAAAGGATATATATTGACTATCTCTTTTGGTGTCATAATGAAGGAAATAAATGAATCAGATTGAAAGTTACCCAACAATTTATCCTGTGAGGAATACATTCTCAACAACCTAAGAAAGAACTGCTAATGTCCTCACTGTGCCAGAGGTATATGGCAAAGAACTATGGCTGACTCTCATGGCCATGATTCAAAGAGACAAGCTACCTGTGATCAGTCAAAACAAATGCCTTTTAAAGGCATATCCACTGACAGAACCTGCAGTATATTATTCACCATGTGGCACATCTACCTCCCTCGGCTGTTGCACCGAGTCAACATCTGAGCTGTCATAAATAACACATAGGCAAAACCAGATGTGATCCTATGCCTGTTGCATGGGGGACACATTTGTTATTGCTACAGAGGTGATGGATCAGCCAGTGACTGTGATAAACTGCAGCCCAGGGTGTCTCCTCAAGCTACAATGGGGTCTCTGCTGAAAAAGGATTCAAGATGAAGAAGTACAGCTGATTCACTTCTCCATCCCTGGGCAACATTTTTATCTTCTTGTGTCAGATAAATGATTCATAATTGTTTCCACAGAGCAACAGTGACATCAAGTGTTCAGTTTTCCATTACCTTTAAGGGCCATATGTATACACAGAGAATGCTTTCAAGGCACAAAAATGAAGTTCTGCTGTGGATGTTAAGGTTGCCTGTCCCGACAAGCTGCCTGGACTGGTGAATAAGGGCTGGGCCCTTTCACAGGATATAATTATAGCACTATGATTCTACTTTAACTGCTATGGCTACATAATATGGAATCATGGGGTATGTAGTTTGGTGAAGCACCAGAGTTATCGGGGAGAAAACTATAAGTACCCCTTCCTAAACTGCAAATCCAAGGATTACAGGATGTTGCTATGGATGTTATAGAATCATAAAACTGACATGTGTCACATAACTGTTGTATTGTAAACCGCTTTGATTTACAGGAAAGGCAGTATATAAATAAAGTTTTTTATTTTTTATTATTATTATTAATTGTGTAATGTGGATGGGTCTCTAGTCTTAATGTGCAGCAATGTGAAAGAGCTGAATTGTTGAGGTGCTAAAATGGACTGGACCCCTTCAGATCTTGGGGGTCACATTTGTGAATGCTCTTCTACCCCTGCCCCCACATAACAAATGCCTTGAAAATAAAAAGACAGTACTTGGAGGTCAAGAACTGGCTGGAATCTTTTTACCTGAAACTTTAGATTTATATTTTCAAGGAGCTGCCTGTCCGAGGGAGAATTTCTATATGCTATTCCTCATCCACACAGTTGGAAATAACATACCATTCTATTACCTCAGCACACATTCATCTCATTCTGCTTCAGGTGAAGACCAGGGGCCCATTCACACTACACAGTTATAGCACTATATTCCAATTTATCTTCCATGGCAGCATTCCATGAAATCCTGGGACTGCCAGTTTGAGGGCATTTAGAATGCTCAGCCATATTGCTCTTGGGCCTCAGCAATGTCTACAACCCCCGGATTGCATAGGATGCAGCCATGGCTATTAAACTGGAATATAGTGCTATATTTGTGTAGCACAAATGGGTCCCATGCTGAACAAAGGGCATAGTGGCACTTCAGAAACAAATACCAAAAGTACTACTATAACCTATGGAATCCTGAGATTTGTATTTAGTGAGGTCCTTAGAATTCTGAGCTGAACCTCAGAAAAGTGGACTAGATTCTTCTCTGGCAGAGAATGCTAAGTACCCCATCAAACTAGAAATCCTAGAATTTGTTATAATGAAACAATGGCTTTGAGGGGGGTTCAATCTGCCCCCTCACAGCCACAGGGGTTTACCGCATATCATGCAGCTGTGGACAAGTCTACATAGGGGCCACCAAATGCAGCTTTCAAACTAGGGTTGCCATATCCCGCCCCCCGGCGGGACAGTCCCGGTTTGGGCGGTGCCGTCCCGGTCCGGTTTGGCGCCCAAACCGGGACGGCCCCGCCCATGGCAGCCACCGCGGCCCC
>NC_056523.1:242280533-242297076 GCF_019175285.1 Sceloporus undulatus
AAAAACTCTACAATCAATACTTAAGAGAGGCAAATGAACACCACCCAGGCTCAAGGGGTTTCCTTGCAGATGATGGATTACCAATTAAATAGACACAAATTCCCCTTTGCATATCTCCAGGCTGTGCCATTCAACACACTACAACACACAAACTAATTCCACCACTGACATATAAAACCACTTGTTCCCAATCTCTGGAGATGCCAGCCTTATTACAACACACAAAATAATTCCACCATTGACATATAAAACCACTTGTTCCCATCTCTGGAGATGCCAGCCTTAGTTGCATCAGGAATAAATTCTTCCAGAATGTGGCCACACAGCTTGAAAAACCCCCACATAAAACAATGGCTGTTAAAGTGGTACTGCATTGCTGTTACTGTGTAATCTAAACACGCTCATAATTATTAAAGCTTAATGAGCCATGGTCTACTTCAGTTTATTTTTGTAGTGTTAAGTTTAATTATTTTCCTAAAAATCTATATTAGTAAAACAACCTATTGTGCTGTAGTCCTATGCACCCTTTCTGGAAGTAAGCCCCACCGAAAAAAGTGGACCTTGCTTTTACTCTTTTAAAAGAGATCTACCCTTTTACTATTTAGATTTGGTGCAGGATTCTCAACAATGGTAGTCCAGGACCGCATGTGTTGAAAGTAAACCCTGGGCAAGTCAGGTATGGCTCAAAAAGCTTTAAGATGGTGCTCTTTGGAAACTGAAAAAAATATATGGTGCATAAATGGGGTAAACCAAAGGCATTTGGTGGACAGAACTCCTTCTTGTTCCAGGCGTAGAATTACACAAATGGAAAAGAAGGAAGGATGGTGTGCTTTAAAGATCCCAAGAGACCTGGGAAAAGAAAATGGTTCCATTAGTCCTCAGCCCTATCCATCATATACAGCCACTCAGGTTACACTGGCAGGGTTAGAGGCCACCGTTTCTGGACATTGTCCTGTGGCTAATTTCAAATACATATTGTCACCCAGATATTTCATTGGCAGTTCTGTTTCCACAATGTTTTACTTTTCATTTTTTTCATCAAGGGCTTATTGTTTATTAACAACATGTATCCATAGGGATATGTACATTGGAGGCACATACTACCTGACAACCCTATACGAACAGTGAGAACAATTTGTGAGCCTTGTTGAAATGATTGGGGAATGATGCAAAATCAGAGTAGGAGAGCATCCTGGGACAAAGCCCACAGTCATGAATCTGGTACAGGTTATGGAAAAATGTGGAAAACGTTAATAGGATATGAATAGAACATCTATTGCCTATACAGATGCAATAGCATGCAACTGGTTATCTGAACAGCTGCATCCCATGTCTTGAGATCTTCTGAGGAGGCCCTTCTCTCTGCCCCACTACCTTCACAGGTATATCTAGAGGAACATAAGAGAGGCTCCAATATTCCCTTCCTAGAGAAGTTAGACCAACACCCTTGCCATCCTTTCACTGGTAGGTGAAGACCTTTATGTTTCAGCAGCCCTTTGAGGGCTGACTACTCAGAGGGAAAGAGCCTTTCATGGGGTCTGTTGTTCATATTTGTTGTTTGTCTTTTCAATGGTTTGTTTTCAACCATTTCTAATTTTGTGGATAATTTAATTATGGCTCAAATCCTGTTGGGCAGTTACAAATGTGTAACCTAGAGATACACACTGATGACTGTTTTATATTCACACTTCCTACATAGCCTATAGTGTAGGGGATACACTGCCTCATAGGAGGGGATGCAAATGGCAGTCAGATGCTTCCCAAATGACAAGGAACAGAGGTTGCTGGACAGTAAGTGCAGTCTGAGGAGGAGCCACTGCATATGTATTTGTAACTCCCCAAATTTTGTATGATTTGACTTTTTTTAACTGATATCTGTTTTAACTTTTGTATGCCATCTTGATTCCCAAACTGGGGGAAAGGTGGGCTATAAATAAATATAGTAGTAGTAGTAATAATAATAGCAACAACAACAATAAACAACATATAAAGGGCCCTCCCTTCATTCCAACTGCCTCTGCCCTGGCCTTGGAGAGAGAGAAGAACCGGCAGTATCTGCTGGACTTGATTCCCATCCCCACTGCCATTCCTTTCTCCGGTGTCATGCTTTTTATAATGTAAGCCTGAGGACAGGGAACTGTCAAATTAACAATTTGTAAGCAGCTCTAACAGCATTTCTGAAGAGTGGGGTACAAATACAATAAATAAATAAATAATAAAAATAATAGCAACATAGCCATAGCACATCTTAAATATTTTTAGCACATCCATAGGCATTATTTTAATCATCTTCACACTAATCCTGTTAGGTAAACCAGTTACAGCTGAGAGTCTGCAACAGAGAGGGAATGGGTTGCCTGAAGGTGCAGGGTCCCTCCAAGGCATTATGCTTCCCTGCAACATTTTTCATCCTTTGGCTTCTCCTTGATCATCCTGAAGTTTCTTGATGGTGTGGGGAGAGGGGCTTAAGAAGCTCTAAATGCAAGCCTGAAAATCAAACAGAAGTAGGAATTCTTTCCTGTCTGTTCAAGACTGGCATACTTTAAAAAAAACTCAACATAACATAACTACACCTACTACAAAGACAAGGCATTGCTCTGGGTCCTTTCCAACACTAGTGTATTTTGTGTATGTCCATCTTTGCTAAGATTGCAGGAATAAGGCCAACGTATCCATATAATGTTCAGTACTGAAATCATTGTCAGTGCTAATATAGCTTTCTATAGTTAATACAGCAGATAACTATTCATTTATCAATACTTGTTGCACTACACATGTGATGAGATGTGGGGCCATGTTTCCAGGATCCAGAGTAAGATGGGCAGATGGATAAGTTACACCTGCTATCATTCCCTCTTTTGCATGGTTATTGAAGGTGTCTGGGGTCTTCTATGTGGATCCCACAGATGACAGGTTTCATTGCTGATGAATTGCTGCTAGCCGTTCACAGCCTTCTCAGAAAGTGTTTGAGAAGTTATACATTGCCTTTTCATCTGACCACCCTACAGTGCAGAGCAATGCAGAAAATCAGAAGCCATCCTCCTGTGTATTTCCTGCCCTCTCCCACAAGCACTTCTTAACATCTTAAGCTAGTGCCAATCTACAAACACTTTTCTGGACATTCCAGCTCCTCTATCAATCTCTCTCAATTTCACTTTGAGGGGTAAAAGGTTCCAGATGAGCTCAAACTTCTGTCTTTTCTTTGAATATAGGTTTTCTTTATGGATAGCCAGACTATGACATTTCAAAAGAACCTGCTCAGATTTATGTCTGGTCTGCTAGGAAGTTCCCTTGGACAGCAATATACTTTCCCATAAAATAGTTCTCCCCACGTTTGACTTATTTGGGGGGTGGGTGGGAAGAGTGGTTATTTCCCCTTCCAAATTAACAGATATTATTATATACAGGTATACCTCTATTAACAAAGTAAATATGTTCACGGGCATTGCTTCTTTAACAGAAAATTTCGTAGCAGAGGCAGAAATATAATGGAAAGGATAGGGATAACTTCCTACACCACAAAATGTTTCAGCAAACTTTTTTTCAGAACTAACAATCTGCTCATGTAAAATGAAACAACAAAGTCACGTAAGCCTTGCATAAGTAAACAAAAACATGTTGAACCTTCCAGAAGGCTTCTTCCAAAATGTATCCATGGATGACATTTTTTTTTCACCAGCCTCCATTTTTCTTAACATTTTTAGTTTGGTGGCCAGAATGATAGATCTATGCTTTTTTACACTTGTTGGTGAAGGAGTCTTATTTGATCTCCCCGCTTTCTCTCTGCTTTGCTTTTGATGGACATTAAATGAGGGATTCTGTAAGCAGCTGCTGTTTACCTTGCTTCTTGCTTTGTAACTATGTAGTAGAGCTGGCAACGGGACCAATACACAGCAGGACCCAAGTAAATCAGGATTGAGGTGCTACAGTTCCCAATGGACATCAGGGCCAAGATGCACATCTTTTGTTGTTGTTGTTTGCCTTCAAATCATTTGTGACTTGTGTTGACCCTAAGGCATACCTGTCATGGGATTTTCTTGTCAGTATTTGTTCAGAGGAGGTTTATCATTGCTTTCCCCTTAGGCATCCACAATGTGTATCAGGTACTCTTACTGATGTCCTGTTATGCATCTTTGCAATTCAGTAACTGGGTTTCTTAGCGCCCCTGCTACTTAGTTAAGTGCACACAAATTTACATGGAGTCATGCAGGAGTCCACTACAGACTGTATTTAGAGACAGATAAATTCTAGGAATTGTAGCCCAACAAACTAACTTTGCTCTGCCTCTTCCCTCACCACATATTCACAGAACTGTCTCCATAGTCTCAGCTCCTTGCCTTCTCTCAAAATGTCCCTCCAAACCCACCTTTTCCATGCTGCTTGAGGAACTCATTCTTTAAGCCAGGGGTAGGCAACCTTTTTGAGCCGGGGGCCAGGTTGGTGTCCCCCAGACAACGGGGGGGGGGGGGGGATAATATAGGACAACGTTTTCAAATGTAGGACACATTTTTAAAAAATGAACGACATGCAAAAAAATTTGATGATTTTTAAAAAAATGTTAATATAAATGCCTGTTTCTTAGGCATGATCAAAATGGAGGACATTTGGGCATTATTCCTAGACAGATGGCAGAAATGGACTTCCCTTTCTGGCCAACCCCCCATCCCCCCATTCCAAACAGCACATTTGGGCATTGAACATGGCTTTACTTAAGATGGCCTCTTGCATATTTCAGAGGCTTATTGCATAACCAAACTCTTTGGGTTTCACACTGAACATGGGTTCACATGGCTATGCATATTGAACGTGTCAAGGTGGTTTCACAGTTCTTGCACCAAGTGTACTTCTCAGAAGTGTGTACTTGGTCAAGGGACTTTGGTTTTTCTTCACTGCGCATGAGTTACAGCAATTTACATTGGCCTTGCCTCAGAGGCTTTCTGATATCAATATCACCATTAAAGAACCAAAAACACACAGAAAAGGCATTTGGAAAGTCGCACTCTCTTGGCTTCAGAAACAGTGTGTGCATGCCTCTCAAGCTGACTCATATCATCATCATCATCATACTATCACTGTCAAAACAAGGGAGACTTGTTAGCATTAAAAGCACCCAAAACACACTTTGGAAGGTGACACTCTCTCGGCTTAAGAAACAGTGCCTGCATGCCTCTCAAGCTGACTCATATCATCATCATCATCATCATCACCACCACCACCACCACCACCACCACCACCACCACCGTCAAAACAAGGCTTGTTAGCATTAAAAGCACCCAAAATAAAAATTTAAAAAACCTTGAGGCCTCTGGTCACTCACCACCTCTTCCTTCCTCCTCTTCTTTCTTCTCCTCCTCCCCTCCTCCTCTTCCTCCTCCTCCTTCTGCTCCTTCTGCTCCCCCTTCTCCTCTTCCTCCTCCTCCTTCTGCTCCCCCTCCTCCTCCTCCTCTTCTTTCTTCTCCTCCTCCCCCTCCACCTCTTCCTCCTCCTCCTTCTGCTCCCCCTTCCTCCTCTTCTTTCTTCTCCTCCTCCCCCTCCTCCTCTTCCTCCTCCTCCTCCTGCTCCCCCTCCTCCTCTTCCTCCTCCTCCTGCTCCCTGTTCCTCCTCCTCTTCTTTCTTCTCCTCCTCCCCCTCCTCCTCTTGCTCCTCCCCCTCCTCCTCTTCTTCCTCCTCTTTCTGCTCCCCCCTCCTCCTCCTCTTCTTCTTTCTTCTCCTCTTCCCCCTCCTCCTCTTCCTCCTCCCCCCTCCTCCATGCGCCGTGTGGCCTGAGGGCAGGGCGGAGGAGGCAGAGGAGAAGGAGGTGGGTGGCACAGGCCCGCACGGGGAAGCAGGGAGGGCAGCGCGGGGCTTCCCCCTTTGCCTCCTCTGCCCCAGGCCGCGCGGCCCTCCTCTTCCTCCTCCACGCGATGGAGGAAGGCAGAGCAGTTGTGCAGCCCAGGAGGAGGAGGAAGTGGAGGAGGAGGTGACGGTGGCAACGGCGGCGGCGGCAGGACCGGGCTGGGGCCGGACCTGCCGCCTCCACGGGCCGCATCCGGCCCGTGGGCCGGGGGTTGCCAACCCCTGCTTTAAGCATTCTGATGTAAATTAGCCTGAACTGAAGCTCTAAGCCAAGTGGGCAGATCAAAATACAGTGGTGCCTCGGGTTACGAAATTAATTCGTTCCGCCATTCCTTTCGTAACCCGAAAATTTCATAACCCGAAACACTTTTCCGTTAGCACTGGAAAGCCTATAGCTGCACTTTGCAGCATTTGAATTTCATGCCGAAATGAATTTCGTAACCCGAAAAATATTTCGTAACCCGAAACAGTTTTTGCCAATCCAACTTTTTCGTATCCTGGAAATTTCGTAACCCGATCATTTCGTATCCCGAGGCACCACTGTACAATTCTCTTTGAGAATCTGTCCTTCTCTACATTTTGCAGTGCAAGTGGGTGGAAACATTTACAACAGTTTGTATCAATATACATTTAGGAATGCCTCCATGGAGAGAAAAAATACTGCTTTATGAGAAAATGTATTTTAAAGATACTTAAATAGAATTTAGCAATGGTTTTTCATGTGGATTTTCAGGCAGGAACTGCAAACTATTTCAGATATCGAATGTAATGAGTTTATGGGAAAGTACATAGCAAATGCAGATTGGAAACCAACTGTACCATTCATTCATGTCTTTAAGTGAAATAATCACATATTGACTTGCATCCCACTAGCGACATGCCTATATTACTGGAACCTACACACACTGTAAATGATGGAGATAGCAACTTATCATACCTGAAACTCTATGATAGTTCTTGCTCTAAGAATTTAGGAGTATTTTTGTGGTAACTTCCTATTGGTTTGTTTTCCCCTCTCTCATATATTCCTTCTGTTCTCTTCTCTGACTCCTCTGAATGTTCATCTCTCTCGCTCTCAATTTCTGACTGATCATGTTTAGGATGCTCTCCTAAAGAGACACTCAATTTCTTTCCGCTACTATGTAGATTTCTCAACTATCAAGTAGCTGACTTGTATATATGAATTATGTACAACCAGATTGTGAGTTAAAAATACTTTTTATACCTTTTAAAGAAGACTGAGTTTGGTTTATTTTACTTGGCTGGATTCATGTGTGTGGGAAGTGGCTGGCCTTGCTGTTCTAAGTTTCTATCTACTATTTTAAATTCTGTGAAATTTACCAAATCTGAATTTTTCACTAAACCAAATAATAAGTCCCTTTTTGGACAAGGGAAAAGGGGTATTCCCTTTACACTCTATCAAAAAACCCACCTCCATCCAGCAGCTGTCAAACCTCAGGAGGGATTTCTGCTACTTACCAGGAGAGGAGAAGCACTTGGGGGAAAGAAAAGGGATGAACTCAATTTGAGATCACAGCCTGGTTTCCCCCTCTTCCCTCCCTTCTCCACCAGTAAGCCACAGCAGCAATAGCCCTTCCCAGGTAGCTGCAAAGTGGTGGGAATAATGGAGGAACTAAGTATATGCAGCTGTGCATGTTGGCCATTATTTCTCTTTGTATTCCTGCTTGTATTTGCCTTCCCTCTTGCTGTTTCTTCTACTGTATCAATTCTAGATTGTAGGATGGAGCAGGAATCAGCAAGAGAAAAATGATCAGACTCCCAGCAAGGGCAGACCAGCTAAAATGACCATATAGAGTACTGTACAGTATATCATTATTATTTTCTTTGACAGTCACTCATTTTACAGTGGGTGTCAAAATCAATCACAAGAAAGATAAAAATCATATGCAATGCACCAGGCACCAGTAATTTGTACTGGCTTCCTCCCCTCAGCCTGGTTCCTGACATTGTTCACCAGCAGCTGCTGTGGCTGATGGAACATGCAGTCCAATAATATCTTCAGGGCTGCATGATTCCCATCCTTGGTGTGTAAGGGGGGGGGGGGTTCCCACAAAACATCTCACCATAGTAATTTTTTATTGCTGATTTCAGTTCTACAGGGATATTCAAAGATTCCTCAAGAAATCAACTTGTAAGCTGCCCTCTTTGGTGCTTATCTTAGGAAATAGTAAGCGCTTTTGCATGGGTATCATTTGCCCATTAAAAAAAAAAACAATGCACTCAAATTGTTTCAAAGATATTTGTGAAGCCATATCCTCTTACCAAGAACGAAAGCTGCTTTCATGAAATAGTTGGAGAAAAACCCATGCTGTGTTTATATGATCACTAGATGGAGCCATTGACTCAATATTTTTGAAAGTAAAGTTTCTCCCTCCTTTTACCTCAGAACAAACTGCTGTCATTCCTGGGTCTTTCAGCCTATTACTGAAGACTTTTTTTTAATTCCCCACATCAAGTTGATTTAATCTTTGGAATTTATTTTAAATCCATGTTAGTTTGTTGCTTTTGTATTCTTCGTGGTCACTATTCCATAAGACTTTATCAGCAACATAATATTAGATCATAGTTGTTCTGGATATTATGAATGGAAATGTCTAGTCAAAATTTATGTAGCATGTTTTCTAAGGCATGCTTTATTTCTAATCTGGATCTGTATTTTTCACTCATAGATTGGAATACTGTCATTGACTTGCACTGGTGTAACTGCCAATTACACCAGAATACTTTATTGGGTGTTATTGAAAAAGATATGGAGTACCTCTTTGTGCAGCAGCTTTGTCCTGTTAAGCACCCCAGTAAACCCTACTCTGTATTTAGGGTTCCCCATATTTTGATATCTCATATCTGGAGATCAGTTACCTTTCAGGAAGACTAGCTCAAGTTTCCAGGAAAAAAGGATAATCTCCCTGAGACATGTGTACATCCAGGTGAACAAAACCATAAAATCTAAAGCCTTCTTCCTTCCCCCAAGTAATCCGCATTACCTCTCAAAACCTAAGACAAAGGATCTCTTCGCACCCGAAGCCAGTCTCTCTCTGCCTACCCATTGTTGTGTCCCCAGTCAAATTCCTCCATCTACCCATCTCAAGAACATCCCAATCCAATCACCGCTTTTGTTAAACCCATCAACCAGTCCAGAATCCCTTTGTTGATTCCTGGGAGAAGGCACTCAGTCTTTGTGACCTGGCTAGAAAGCCCATCACCTAGGGCTAATTTTAAGGTATAAATATAATTTCAAACCCTGCCTCTACACACAGCTGCCATACTCACCCACACTCTATATATGTTCTGTGTCACCCTCAGACCTCCCAATATGATCCACTTCAGCTCTCCATGGTCTTCTCATTGGACAAATAATTATAACCCCACTCCCCAAATCTCTGCTATCTCCTTTCCATATTTCCATTTTGATTAACTTTGTATGCTGTGCTTGTTTGAATTGTTATCTTGTGTGTGTGTGTGTGATTGCAATCTGCATTGTTCTTAATAAAACCTTCTTAATTTACCCAAAACTTGGAGTCTTCCCAGTTAGTACTGCTATACACTGGGGTAAACAGTCCAAAGGTTACCTAAGCCTCTCACAAAGATAATTTTCCCAACATTAGAAGTATCACTGACAGCTGATGGGGACCCCCCAACCCCCCCCCCCCCAGCCTGTTCTTTGGGTAACAGATCAGGTGTGTAAGAAAAACCAGACAGCTCAGTACCCACCCCTTCCCTTAACATTAACTGGTCATGAGGGAGTGCATGGGCACCCTCCAGAAGGAGCAGCTGTCACTCCCTGGACTATCATTATAGCCATCCTGGCAGATATATATACCCTGCCATCAGTTGAATAAGGTCTTGACCATAGACAGACTGGGGGGGAGGACAGTTGCTGAGGGTTAAATACCTTGCATATAATTTATAGGGCTATACATTTTATGATTCCTTCCTGATGTAGTTTGTCTAATACAGATGCATCCAACTGGGCACCCTCCAGATAGTCAGGGATATGAAAACCGTAGTCCAAAACACAGAGCATAAGGCTGGAGATGGCTTCCCCAACTGATGATAACTTTTGGCAGTGTCTGTCACCTACAGATGTGGGACTTTCACACAGCTTCTCCCTCAAACAGGTGATCTGTATTCGTCATCATTTTGACTACTATACATAAGCAAGGCAATGGGGTCAAAGTACATGTCTTCACTAAGAACATCCTGGAAGATTAGAACTATAATACATTTCAGTCCTATCTTCTTAATATTAAATGCAATATCTGATTGAAAGGCCTTATGCAGCCAAAACTACACCCCCTTGCTCAAGAGATGGGTACCAGCTGGCTTATCTGGGATCTCAGATTTTGCATAAGTATAATAGGGGCAGGGATTGTGAATGGGTAGACATTTTAAAAACTCCTCTGAGAACTGAGCATGCTGTGGGGCCACAAAATCCTGCAGGAGTGGGGAGAAGGGGGAAACAGAAGAATGGGGGTGATTGGTTGGAAGAGGGCATAAATAACCTAAGGCACCAGATCCCATCTGATCATGGACGCTAAGCAGGATCAACTCTGATTATTACTTAGATGGGAGACAGCCAACAAGTCCCAGGTGCTGTAGGAAGGGACTAACAAAATCTTCAGAAGAAAGTTTAGAGGAAGGGACTAACAAAACCATCTCTGAGCATTCTTTGCCTAAGAAACTCTATGAAATTAATGGAGTCACCATAAGTTAACAGGAGGCATAAAGACACATACATGCACATGCGCAGAGAGAGAGAGAGAGAGAGAGCATGGCTTGGTAGCTGTCCAGATCTCACATATTTTAATCATCCTGTTTGGATGCAGAATCTTGGTTTCTCGGTGATACCTGTGGATTTTAAATCATTTCCCTGTATTTGTTATAAAGAAGGTGGGAAAGTAAAAAGGAATTGATATATTGTTGTGAGTGAAACTATTGGCTGCCAGTGCTATCAAAAGCCCATTTATTTTTTTAAAGCAATTATTACATGAAATTAATGGAAAGCTTTAAAAATAGATGCATTAAAAGAGGTGCACACATATGGAGAGAGAGACATGATACTTTGGGAGGAGAGCTGCTTGATTGTGATACAATTGACTGTTACTGCATGCCCAGCCCATAAAAGGCTGGAGCCACCAACAATCTCATTTGCTAAGAGCAAAAATCTGCTGCTTATATAAAAAAAGACAAAGGACAGTGAAAGCCTTTGACTTCACAAAGGACAGTGATGGGCATTCCTTCCACTCCCAGATGGGAACTGGGGGAAGAGGAGGAAACCAGGTTGGACTGGTTTTGCTAGGGCTGAATAGCAAAGCGGAAAGGGTAAAGGATCCTGTTGCAGGCTGCAATTAGAAGGCGGGACAAAAGCTCTCAATCTGGACTTGCTGATTTGGGAGTAAGTCCAGCTGGCACCCAGTGGGACTTGCAATTCAACAAAGATGGGGAGGCTCACACTGCATGGTGTCAAAGAACAAAGGTGAGAGCTTGGAAAGGACTTCAGCTAACCCAGAGAAGACATGCCAGAAGTTCTGTCCCCCTCAAAGCTAGCAGTAGCCAGACACAACTTCTTGATTTCTTTTCTTTTATAACTTGTTCTGTATGATTCCTACATTAATGAAAACTCTTGAATCATTGTAATTGACTATGGCAGACTATTGTGTGATCAGGCATTGCTCTAGACATTTTGCTGTGTAAGGCAAAGGAAGAGAAGGCACCATGTCCATTCCACCAACAGGACTGGCAGTTATACCTTACTACAACACCATGGATGGAACTGCCTCCTCAAGCATATGAGAAGACAGCAGGCTAGCTTAAGGTATGCAGGTCAGGCTCCTTGGAATACCCAACTCTTCCTTGCAACAGAGAGGAAACAAGCTGAGTGGTAGTGATGGTGACTTACCGTACTATCCAGTATCTGTACCTGAGGTCACTGCCTCATTCTGCCTAATGGTAGAGATGAATCTTATGAGTCCTTAAACAGGAAATGAGGAGAACCTGGGGCAAGTTCTGTCTCTTTGAAGATAATTGCCATTTCTTTTTGTGCTCCTTAGAAGACTCCAGAGGATGGGAAGGCACCACAAATCCATTTTGCAAGCATGTAACAGCAAAGCTAGTTGACTTTTGAGAGGATCTTGTTTGCATCTGTTTGGAATGCTGACTTATGGATGGAAACAAATGGAAGCTCCCTCTGACAGCTCAGGGGGCAGCATCTCTCTACTGACTCAAGCATAGTGACTGCCATGGAGGACTCTTCTTTGGAGGTAAGAGACAGGATGGCAGGTGGAACATTCTGCCTTAGAAGCTGACTCTGAAGCCCCAGCTGACAGCCCCACTCTGGCACCCCCACAGGCCCAGGTTAAGCTTGGAACCTCTAGAGAGAATCTATCTCCTCTACAGATCAAAGAGCTGAAGTTAAGCAGAGATGCCCCCAAACCCTAGGGAGAGGTGGCGTCTGAAGAGGCTGTACCCCAGAACTCAGATGAGGCAAACATGTTCAGCTTCAGCACCAGAAACCCGGCTATAATCCATCAGCAACAGCAATAGCTGTGTTAGGGAGCACCTGAGTACAGTTATGTGTAAACATGTTCCTACTCAGGTAGGATGATGCCGAAAATAACTCAAGCCCTTGCTGCCTGGTTCCTTGGTCTCATTGTTCCTACTTGTGACCTCCTGGATACCCAACCTTGACACATTCCACTGACAGCACTTGTACTATGCCTTGTTCTGATTTATTATATGGTAAGATGCTTTGTTGCTCATTAGCTTTCAGCTTGTCTCCTGATCACTGCAGTGCACATGTTCTATTCTCAAGTGACAGAAGGAAGGGAATTAATACAGATAAATAGGAAGACTTTTTTTCAGACTTTTTTTTTCAACCAGTTGACCAACTAAAACGAGTAGGAGGGAACTGGGTTCCATCCATGCTAAGTGCCATCCAAGCAGATTTGGGAACTGCTGTTGTTGTTTTTTTCAGACCACCAACCAACTAACCAACTAAAATGAGCAGGTCCATCCAAACAGCCGTTGTTTTCAATAAAGTTGAAAATAAGAAGTTTGCAAAAAAAGATGAATCAATGAACTGCAGGTTGATCAAGTTAGTATCAGTAGGACATCTTCACAAAAGCTACAAAGTCTGATTCCTGTTATGCTAAGGAGAGAATAAAGCAGAAAGACAATGGTATCTTTAGCCAGCAAGAAATTTCTCAGCTGCTCAGACCAGCTGGCCTGGAGGACTCTAGCTGGGGTCAGTGGGCCAGCGAATAAGACTGTAGAAGGAAATACACTTTGTTATCAAGTTTGGTTTTATATCAATTTTGGGTGACATGCGATCTGAAGCCATGACCCCTGACTGACTCCATTGCTAGCACGTATCGATGATGTCATGCACGTGTCACATCCAAACAGTGAAGTATGTGTGTGACATCACTGCAACGCCCCAGGGCGCTTACGGCGCCTTGGTGGCATCACCAGAAAGAGCTCCATTTTGGAGCTCTTTTTTTTGCTGTGGATCATTGCCACGGCCATGTGGTTGCCATGGCAATGATCCGGCGCCTTTCTTCCAGTCTGTACCAGGCCTAGGTCACATTCCCTCAGTCTATCCTACCTCACAAGGTTGTGAGGATAAAAATTAAGAGGAGAACCATGCATACTTCCTTCAGCTCCATGGAGGAAAAGCAATATAATAAATAACATAAGTAAACTTTGTTTCAGTAGAACTACATGGTAGCACAAAGGCTGATTACCAACCTGACATGGAACAAACTACCATTTTGACCTGTGTCCAGCAAGAGTCTTGACAGTATGTGGTTTCAGAATGGAAGGCTGAAGGCTGCCTATAACTTTAGTCCGTGCTGGCCATCAACAATATATACACAGTCAACTAAACATTAGTCTGACATCTAGAAGAAATATCACCCTGCTTAATGTTGAGAAGAACCAAGTACTTCACTACTCAAGATCAAGGCATAAAACTTTCAGGGCCAAGCAATAAGCAAGTCAGTTTGTGAATATGACTCTTCGCCTCCATTGTTATTATGAAAACAATTGACATTCATTTCTAATCGAATTGGCAATGACTCTTCAACTGAGATTGCTGTTGCATTGCCAAGATCCCATCATCCTTCATTCAGATGTCAGGCCATCATAGGCCTTGCCAAACTGCAATGAAACTAACTTCTTCAAATAAGAAATTAACAAATAAGTAACTTGCTATTGTAAGTCAAGTTACTAACCACAAAATATTCTAGTGACCAAGAGGGCTGGGATAATGCTAACATTATCAGTCCAGCTCATTATTACAAAAAATAATGAATGATGTTCAGAGGAAGTTATGTGTCCACTAAAATTGGAGTTTGGGGTAGCTTGCCTTCAGAAATAATTTTATTCCCCCTTAATGGCAATCCTCAGCACCCCATAAGAAATGAAAATGAAGAATTGGCCTTATTTTTCAAACACAGGATAGCTTCAATATTAAAATTAACATATAAATTTAACATCAGTCTTATTTCTCCTCTCGCGTCTGCCAAGCAAAAGCACATAAAGTATGAATCACCGAAACAGTATAACGGGATGGAGGAATCAAACTCGTTTTTCAGACCCGTCAGGGCAAATGCGAACTCTGCCTGTTTACTATGAATCCAACAGATGTTCTGGAGTTGCCCCTGCAGACCTCTTCAGAGGACTCACCTTGAGGCTTGGGCAAATGCAGAAACAACATGCAGCAAGTATAAGATGATAAGTGCTGAAAGAAAGGGTATATATGAGTTGGTCTTGGGGGAAATTACTCTTTTGACTACACTTCTCAAAATCCTTATTGTCTCAGGATTCTGGGATTTATAGTCCAAATGGAATGTTTCCAAGCTCTAGGAACTTAGGGCTTTGCCTTGTACAAGAGTGGACTCTCTGTAACCTGAGTAACAGCAGCTGTCCATTCTCTCAGGCAAAGATCTTTTCCATCTATAGCTACCAGATCCTTTTAAAATGGAAATTCCAGGGGTTGAACCTGGGATCTGCTGCATGGAAGACTTGTGTTCTGTCATGGAAGAACAGTCCCTTCCCAAACTGATCTTTAATAGAAGCTTCTCTTGAATTAAATTGGTCTCAGACCGTCTGAGCTATGAAATAGGTAATAGGCTCTACAAAAAGTTTAAGGCCTTTGAAGGGCAACCTGTCTTGTCATGAATTTGTCCAGTCATTAAAATCTTCAGACATGGACATTTTAAAACAAAGGCAGCTTGTCAGGCACACAGTAAAGGGTTTTCTCCTACAGTTTTCTCCTACAGCACTTCCAAACTGTGCAGTGGTCTCCCTTTTGAACTGAGATTGCTCCCCACTCTACTAACCTTCCAGGAAAAGGCTGTGATGCATCTCTTTCATTTGGCCTTTAACATTATGGGGTTTAATGCTGTTTTAACAAGCTTTTGTTTATGTGACCTTGTTTATTTGAAAGACCATGTATACCTTTGACAGCTCTTACAGAAAAGTGATAGGTATTATCTATCCATCAGTGTATTAATAATAAATACTATCTGCCCTGAGTATGGACAGCCCCAGTGCCTTCCCAGAACTATACTTCTCAGCTATGAGGTGGCAACAAGGAGCTCTTTCATTTTCTTATTTTTAGTGTGAATAGCAATGAATCTACTACAACTATATGCACCCAATAGTCTATCCCGCTAAACTCTCAGGGCTTAGTTCTGAGCAGAATTGTATAGGACTGCACTGTCTGTCAGCATGGCTTGTGTGGCTGCCTTCAACATTGTTGGATGGCTTTCATGATAATGGAGTGATGAATCCCTTTTGGGTTAAAAGAGCTATTCAAAGCACAGAATCCCATCTCCAAAATACGTCCAATGCCTTAACTAGTTCCTTTAGGGTTTGAGATAAAACCAAAGTGGATTTTGCCACATCAATTCCATGCATGATGCAAATGGGAAACAGATCCAGAGAGGGAAGGCTTCTGACAGGGAGACTACACATGATGATCAACACAGTTTTATCAGCAGATTCACACTAGGGTTGCCATATGTAGGAAATGCCTTAAAAGCACACAGCAAGAACAGCAACATAGAAATCTAGAACAATGTTCCTGTTGAAAAATCAAGTATTCTCTCTCACATCCGTTTCATTACTGTTAGCGCAACAAAGGAGTTTACAAAGCAGCTGCTGTGTTAGTTTTTTGCAGCATAAAAAAGAGAGAAAGCAATGGGGAGGGAAAATGTATAAATATTATTTATCCTTGAGGACTCAATACCACCCTGTATTGCATCTCGAAGAAGTAGGTTTGTAACCATGAAAGCACATGCTAAAATAAAAACCAGCTAGTCTTAAAGGTGCTGCCACATTTTTTCCTCTCTCCTTTCCTTCTTTTTCTGAGGAGTTTAGATAGTATACCACCACCACCACCCCCGGCCTATATCTATTCTGAGTTTTTTAGCTCAACTTTCTTCATTTGTTCACCTATCTATTGCAAATATGGTCATAAATACTTTGTGTATCTGAGGTCCAAAATACTCTGCAGAAATAATCCAAGTTGAGACCATTTTAACGGCCCCTGGCTCAGTGCTAGATAATTCTGGGATCTAAAGTTTTGTGAGAAATTTTGTCTATTCTGTAAGAGAGCTCTGGTGCCACAATAAACTAGGATTCCCTAGCACTGAGGCAGGGCAGTTAAAGTGGTCTCAAACTG
>NC_056523.1:242297086-242334586 GCF_019175285.1 Sceloporus undulatus
GATTATTACTGCAGTGTGTTTTGGACCTGAGTAACTAGTCCATATGAGCCAAAAACTTTCTAGGCCTTAGGGTCATATAAAAACTTTTTCTCCGTCAACTTCCCCTTTTGACTTTTGTTTTGCTTTTTTACTTCTTCTTTTTTTAAAACTTCTTTTGCCTCTCTCCTTTGTTCTCGGCTTTGAGGTGATAATTTACAGGTTTTCAGCACATTGGAGTTCTTCCTTTTCCCTAACCTTTTCATAGGATATAAGACTCCCAAGCTTATGTACATTCTAAAAGCAAATACTAATATACTTTAGTTTGTAACTTGATGCTGCCTACTTGTATTTACTTAGGTCATCTCAGCCAGGGAGATACTAAAGACTGAGGCAGTTGCTTCTGCTAAACTCTGCTGAGAGAGGCTGTTTCCTAACAGATCTAGTCTTCATATTTTCCCCCCAAAGAGCTAAGACTTGGGTATATGTTCCTTTTCCCCACAGTCCTAATGCTGAACATGCTAAATGTCACTCTTAACATCTACAGCTATCTATGGGTGGCGTTTACTGATGCAATCTCCAGATATTCCCCACCACAACCAGAGGAAACAGAGAGATTGGGCCTTATCACACGAGGGGTTTTGCAGCTCAGATCAGAAGTCACTGCAGGTCCAGCCATGCATATAATGTGATGTATTATCAGACATGATTGCTTTCTATGGCAGATCCACAGTCAGCTCGGAGTGACTCCTCATTTTTGTGAATTCGGTAACAAGCGTTTCGGTAACAAGCGTGTTTCCAAGTTCACTTTGATTTCACTTTGTATGGGTCTGGTGTGGAAGATCACCCTGATCTTGCCCCCAGTGACACCCTGTAACCTGTCCCATCATCCCCTGCCTGCTCCTTCACCCCAATCTCGCCCCCAGTGACCCCGTTACCTGTACCATCATCCTCTGCCTCCTCCTTCAACCCAATCTAGCCCCCTCTGCCACCTGTCCCATCATCTCCTGCCTCCTCCTTCACCCCGATCTCTCTCCCTCTGCCATCCTGCCACTTGTCCCATCATCCCCTGCCTGCTCCTTCACCTTGATCTTGCCCCCTCTAGCACCCTGCCTCCTGTCCCATCATCCTCTGCCTGCTCCTTCACCCCGATGAAGGATGACAGCTAAGGAGGGGGCAGGGAAGGATGACAGCATCCAGAGCCCCACTGAGCATGTGCAAGGGTGCCAATTCAAAACGTTGAATCCCTCTGGTGTGGTAATACAATGTGCACTTACTCCGTTTTGCCCAAGTAGAGACCACAATTTCATTCCTCAGGTATGATAATACATCACGTGAATTGCCTTGGATTCGAAGTGACTCTGCTCCCCCCTCGCTTCAAATTGGAGCTCCTGTTTCACGTGTGATAAAGCCCATTGAAAAAAGGAATTCAGTTGTAAAGGTTAAGGTTGGGATGGAGAACTTTTGGTTCTTCAGATGTTTTAGAGTTGCCATTGGCCAAGATGGATGAAGTTTGGGGGCTTGTAGGGCCAAAAGTTACCTTTCTCTGCTTTAGATAATGGTAACACTGTTCCCCGCTTTTTTGTACTGAATATTGTTGCCTCAGGCCAACAGTGGCATTGCAGAACTGTTTTGGTTTAGTTTAGTTTAGTTTAGGGAAACTGTTTTAAATGACATCTGGTCACCCTAATTTTATTGCAGGGCACTACACTGATTTTTCCTGAAAATCCCAGGCACATCAGGACTCTAGAGAACATTCAGCCAAGCTATAGTGTTTCTTCCAGGAGTTTTGTTGCATATGAAAAGAACATAAGCCAAAACATCGTCCATGTTGTTTGTTACAGGATCTGGATGCAGTAGGTTTCTGATGATAAAAGCTCACCAGCTGCAATAACTTCCAGTCAAGATCAATTGGTAACCAACTCCTGCCAACACTAACCAGTTGCAACAGTGAAACAAAAAAAAATGTCCTGTGAGAGGAGGTAAGTGGATTGTCAGCATAGCAAGGAACATTTCTGGCTTTTATCCTTTATGTATAAGAAAGGAATGCTTGCAAAATCAAATCTGCCCAGAGATATATTCCACTAGAGGTGGCTGGTAGCTTCCATGTCAGTGGATCAATGGATCTATTCTGGATTATAGTTGAAACTGCTGGAAAAATTCAGCATTCTCTCGTCTTCCCTCTCTGCTATTTAGTGAAAATGGGGTTTAGATAGGATTGATGTTCCTGCATGTAAAACCTTGATATGTTCCCTGATTATAAAACCTCCCATTTGTTCTTACTGATATTGAAGTACATAGTAATACATTCCTTTTGTAACCCATTAAACAAACCATGTGATTCGGGTCACTTTCTTTTTGGAAGTTACTCTCACACAAAGAGGTGGCCATCTCCATTCTCCAGAGTTCAATACAATATGAATGAGTATTGGAATATAGTGTGGGAAACAGAGAGCAGATGTGATGAACTTTCTCCAGAGAGATGGTGAGATTAAAGATTTCTTCTTTCACGTGAACTATTCATTAGCTACTTAGGATGTAGGCTTTCCCATGTAGATTCAGCCATTAGTAAACATTTCGTAAGTGCAAACTACCTGTCTTGTTTGGTTTTTTTAGTCAGTTTCAGTTCTCAGAGAAGCATTGTCAGACATGGGCATGTTTTTCCTTACTCTGTAGATTGGAAGCTAATCTCTAGCAGGCTTACCTTTGATTTTTTTTAATATACTGTATATATATTTAAATATTTTGTTTCCTAAACAGCTAGAGAATCTAGAGATGGACCTATATAGTGTGAAGATGTCAATTCAAATTCAAAAACCTTGTGGGTATAGAGATGCGGTGACAAGTCCAGTTTTAACTATGGTCATGATGGGGGGGGAGGCAGGAGGAAGGTTGCTGCTTAGAGTCAAGAAGAGTAGATAACAATATGAATGAGTATTGGAATATAGTGTGGGAAACAGGGAGGAGATGTGATGAACTGGTCAAGGGCACCTTCATGAGGATGGGGGTTAAATAGTGTTGAAATGTGTGTAGTATACCAGGAAACCATTATCTCTGTTCAACCCATTGCTGATAGACTGTAGTTTATGGGACATTCCAATTCTGCTATTCCTCTGAGTGAAGGACTATTGAGTTAATATTATGATGTATTATAATGACAATTAGGGGAATTATATTGTTTCTGTGAACTGCTCTGAGCATAAGGCATTATAGAAAATCCACTTTACAAATGAATTGACTACAGCTTCTCACCTAAGTGAAGGGTGCCTGAGTCATCATAGTGGAGGAGAATCTCACATCAGCTATATTGCTCTTGAAAATAAGGTGAACCAGTATAACCTTTCTTAGAAACGTAACTTATTATGAACATGAGAAGCTCCTTTCTCAACCAGAGGTATTTTCATAAACTCACCTTTATAAATTTATTCTAAGCAACACCCTATTCCATCAATTGGATAGAAGGGTTATAAATGCCCAGTGATTTTGGATTATTTTAGAAATGAATGTCAATGCCTGGAAATAAACTTTTGGGCTTATCAGTGCAGAAGGTTTATAAGCATTAGAAGTTTATTTTAAATAGATTTTTAAAGCTTTGTTGGTAGTTTGTGTTCTATATGAATAATGAATGTTTTAAGATTCTCTCTTGAAGGCTTATATTATTATTATTATTATTATTATTATTATTAGTCTACCTTTTTCCCAGGCCAGGACTCAAGAACACTTATGATGGCTAAAAGAGATGTTGTGTGCCTTTAAGTTTTTTCCGACTTATGGCAACCCAAACCTATCATGAGGTTTCCTTGACAGGATCTGATCATAGGGAGCTTGCCTTTGCCTTCCTCTGAAGCTGAGAAAATGTGGTCCTGGTTTCCAAAATCATAGTCTAATGCCCAGACCGCTACACCACACTGGCTCTCAGGGTAAAATGCAAATCATACAAAAATATATAACTAAAGAACAGTAAGATTAAAGGAAGTATCTCTGGTATCCTCTTTTAACGTACAGTGTGCCCTTGGTATCCAGGCCCCCACTGTGGATACCAAAATTTGTGGATGGTCAAGTCTCATTATATACAATGGCATAATAAAATGGTGTCCCCTATATAAAATGGTAAGATCAAGGTTTGTTTTTGGGGTTGTTTTTTTAATATTAATATTTTCTAACCATGGTTGGTTCAATCCGTGGATGCAGAATCCATGGATACAGAGAGCCAACTGTATCTATAATTACTTGTTTTAATCTCTTTTTAATTCATTAATTTTTTTTTGGTTTTGCTTTCCTTGTACAACAGTAGTGTAGCAGTGGCAGAGTCTAGGATAGCCTCTTTAGGTTTTTCTGGTGAGGGTCTGATTATGACCCTATATGAGCCTGCCCAAACTTTAAGATCTCTGTGGAAACTCTTTTTCTGTGTCCCACCACCACGATGGGCAGGTTTTGTGACAATTCATCTCAGAAGAGAGCAGCTTCTAGATGTTATGATGTTCCCTTCTATGGATGGTCTGGTTGGCCCCCTCCCTGCTCTCCTTCTACTGGCAGTCAAATGAGCCCGTACAGACAGGCCAAAATAAAGCTGCTTCGGGACATTTGGGAGGTTTGCTGTTTAAATGATGCATGCGTCCTAAGAGGCCAGAGGTCACACCAAATCCACACTCCAGTCCTAAGGACTGGAGCAGGGATGTAGCCCGGGGGGGGGGTGGCATCCGGGACCCCCTTCTATTAGATACAATGAATGGTGCATGCTGCCGCGCCGCCACAACCAAGCCCCATTATAATGGTGGCAATTAGTCTGGACCCCCCCCTTCCGAAAATCCTGGCTACATCCCTGATTGGAGCACAGCTTTGGCGCAGCTTCTAGCCTCTTTTAAGATGTGTGTGTCATTTAAGCAGCATACCTCCAAAGTGACCCGAAGCAGCTTTATTTTGGCCTGTCTGTACGGGCCCAAATATCTTCTTCTTTAGGTCAGCATTTAATGGGGAGGTGATGTATTCTGTTCTTGTTTTATTGTTTAAATATGTTTTTAAAACTGTTTTAACTGTGTTATTGGTGTTTTAACTTTTGTATTAATAGTATTTTTTTAGTTGTACTGTGTTTTGAAATGGTTGGATCCTCTTCTGGAAGAAAGGCAGGATATAAACTAAATAAATAAAGCCTGAAATTTTTTGGTCTTGCACCATGGTGGTTCTCACTAGAGAATATAAACCATTGGATTTAGTCCCTGTGATTGAAAATATCACAACTGCTGTCAAGGCTCACAATGGTACTGAATCAGGCCGTAGCATGCCAAAGCACCAACCAAGTGTTGTTGTTGAAAAGTCTTCAGACAGGGCATGATGTAAACAGCTGCTTTCCATGAATGTTACCCTTGTTAGTTGGCAAATCCTACCCTTAAAGTACTCTGGTATTAATGAGGCAGTGAAGCCAGGTTTTAGTCCAAAGTTTAAGGGTTCAGCACCTTGAATCACTTCTTTTATAGCTCAAATTTATAGCTTCCTCTAGACGCATCCACATGGCAGAAAGAATTCAGTTTGACATCATTGTAACTGTCATGGCTCAGTGCTATGGAATTCTGGGAATTGTAGTTTGTTGTGGCACTAGCATTCTCTGACAGAGAAGGCTAAATGTCTTACAAAACTACCATTCCCATATTTCCATGGCATTCAGCCATGGCAGTTAAGGTGGTGTCAACCTGGATTGTTTCTGTAATATGGATGCAGCCTCTGTCTGCAATTCATGAAGGTCTAAAACATGACAGGAGCAAAACAAATGGATGCTAAAGGCAGCTGTCTTCCCATGTATATGTATTCCTACACATACTGTGGCTGAACTGATCACCAGCAGTTTGGGCTTCTGGTTCAAATATAGGCCCCCTCCCACAGACCACCTTCTAACCAACGCTAACCAACCAAGTTTTCCTAGATTTTCTCTGATGTCTTAACATGACATTGGAACAATGTGATGAGGGTGGGCGGGAAGGATAATTTCAGAGACAGCCCAGAAGAAAATAATTGTACAAGCAGTTTATGAATTCAGATACATGTGAGGCAGCCCTTAGAAGTCATGAATGACTGCAAAAACAGTAACTCGCTGGTACTAAAGGTCATCAAGATAATTGACTGCACAATTGCAGAATTACTCTCCATATTAGGAATTCTTTGCCATATTCTTTGCCATATGAAAGCCCAATACCTCTGCACCACATTTCTCAACTATACTTCTGGTCCCATGAGTAAGTGATGTTCTGATAAATTCTGAAGTACCGGCTTTACTCATTACATTCCTTGCATCCATATTCCCAAGGAGAGCACCAAAATGCAGAAAGCTTCGTTGATCCTAATCAATCAGTTCATACTGTTTTCATTTCCACAGTGCATAGATCTTTTGTGAAGCTAATGGGTCATTACTGCACCAAGCCATTTCAAAATACTTTTTTGTAATAGGGACTGCTCTCAGCATTTTCATACCAGCTGCTTGTGAGGACTGCAACTAAACTCATAAGAAACAGGGAAGCTGTTGGGATGAGGAGCAGATTGCATCATCATTCCAGCTAATCCACAAGATAACAGGCTTCAGTTCTTGAATGCCTGACTCTACTAACCATCTGTTCTCTTCACACCTAAAGGGCCTAAGCGTCAGTTCAGGACAGTAGTTCTAGCTCCAGCCTGTCACTAAAACCAAGCCCATTTATTCACTATTCTATCCATAAAGACAATCTTTTCACATATAAATGACATGTGAGAATCAAGATCAGCATCTCAGTTTATTCCCCCCTCCCCCAAGACCTTAGCATGCTACATTAACCTGACAATGTTTAAACATGTGGTCATTTTTCACAAGACATTTTCATGCAACTCAACAGCTGTAATTGGCTTTACATTGACACTATACATGTTTCCATTTAGCCATGTGAAAAGAATAGCAGTTAAGGTGTCTCCAAAAAGTGTCCAAGCTTGAACAGCAAGGAGATGGTTCATTTTTAGTCTTTTGAGGCTCTTGGTTTTACCACCAAGACCATGATTCTGTTGATAAAGTCAACAAGGTCCCTGTTTAGTCCATTTGCCACTGAATTATTGGATTTTTAAGTTCCTATATCCTGAGGGGTCCTCTCTTTGAACACTGTATTCAAGTACAATATCAACATTCCCAGTTGTCTAAAAGGCAAAATTTATCTGTTCCGCTTTACATGTTCCACAGCCTTTGTCACAAGTATGCTTAAATTTACATTTTTCCTTTCATTTTTGTAATAAACATTCAGTACTAAAGCCATGATGTAGTAGCTATTTGGCATTTTCCAGTGAAGTGCAAGAAATAAAATAAGTTATGGTTTTATTGCTAGAAGATAGTAACAAGCAGAGTCACTTTTTATACAATTAAAGGTTTCATTCTTCCTTCCTCTTGGTGCCCAGTAGTTCTGGCCTACTGCAAAATATCATGGTATCATGGCAAATTGTCATTCTAGGAAGATGTGTTTAATATTCTAGAGTCTGAGGAATCAGATCTTTCATCATAATCATCTTCTGCATAAATAGGCTGTTTTGAAACAATTGGACATCCATCATCAGGGATGGAGATTCTAGGATCCTCTGATGGACGAGTAGGAAGGACAGGAGAACTTCGGAAGACACTGGCAGAATTAGCTGAGAAAGGGCTGACATACTGAGACCTCAGCTGATACTGCTGTTGGAGTGTCATGGTGTTCCACAAAGTAACATCATTGGGCAAAAATGGACTGGACTGGTTTCTTGCCAAAGTATTCCTCAGCATCAGTGGATATCGGGGTGGCTGTGGGAATGGATGCTGTAAGGGGACAGCCAGAGGGTTTGGCCCAACGTTACTAGTATCAGCAGAAAATCTTAGTGTGTCTGGGACTCTAAAAGCAGACCCTACAGACCACTTTGAAGAAGAAATGGGATAGGAACTGAGGGTGTGTTCAAAGAGGTGTCCATTTGAAGGCAAAACCAGACCATCTGGCTCAGCAGTTCTCTCCCCCCCTGCTATGGAGGACCTGCTGGACAGAAGGACCTCCACTGCACCCACCAGGTCACCCCCACAGCCTTTCAAGATCAGTTCAAGCACCGTTGGCTTTTGGTTGGGGAAAATCTTTTTTAACACCTCAAGGGGTGGGCGGTTAGCTTTCAAGCCAAAAGGCAGAGAAACAGTCCCAGATGGACCTTCAATCAAGAGGTGATTTTGTTCTGGCTGGTACTTGGGGCTCTCAGGTCTGCTCTCAGCACTGCCACTGTTCTTCTGGACAGCATAGCCAACCTCATCAACAGAGACTATTTCAGGGCTCTCAGGAGCAAAGTTGTTCTTGGCCTTTGTCACATCCGGGGAACTCCTTTGGTCTGTGTCTTTGTCACTATAAGTCTCAGCGCTGTCTGCTCCACTGACATCACCCAATCGTTCTTCAGTCATGTCTGTAAAAACAGAGGACAGCTTGGTTAATAGGCACAAGAACACAGGAGTGGCTGGCTACATTTCTCTTGATATGGCAAGTACTGCCTGAAAAGTTCCAGATGTCAAGAAATACTAGAGAAGCTGCTTTAATGCATTAGACCCACTTCCCCATCTAACCCAGTATTCTTTTCTACTTTGACTGGCAAATGGCTCCTCCATGCATTATTAGAGTAGTATAACCTAGTTCTAACTTGCAACATATGAAGTTACACAAATTCAAGAAGAATATTGACAACCTGGAGGGTGTCCAGAGGATAACCAAAATGGTGAAAGGTCTGGAAACCATACCCTGTGATCAGCGGCTTAGGGACCTGGATATTATTTAGCCTGAAGAAAAGAAGGTTAAGAGGAGACATAATAGCCATGTTCAAATATTTGAAGGGATATCATACTGAGGATGGAGCAAGTTGTTTTTTTTTCCTGGTGCTCCAGTGACTAAGACAAGGAGCACTTGATTCAAACTACAGGAAAAGATATCCCACTGAAACATTAAGAAGAACTTCCTGACAGTAAAAGCTGTTTGACGGTACAATACACTGCCTTTGACTGTGGTGAAGTCTGGAGAGCCATCCGTTGAGAGTGTCTGAATTGTGTCTACTTGCATGGCAGGAGGTTGGACTGGCTGGCCCTTGTGATCTCTTCTAACTCTATTGTTCTGTTCTGTTCTGTTCTAAATAGGATAATTGAAGTAAGTCTTGTCTGGAAAGCCTTGCTGCAATGATCTGGGGTTGGTAGTCACATATGAGTTAAGTCCCATAGACAGTTATGACCAACACCGTATATGGTCCATTAATTTAATCCAGGGTTTTTTTCCTACTCCAATAGTAGTCAGCTATACAAAGGACAATTCACCCTTTCCCCCCAACAGGTCTCATGATCCCCTGTGCATGTCAAAATACTTTTCCCCCTCATTTCCCCTGCAAAATGCCAACTGGAAGTGAAATCATGTCACATTCTGTTGCCATTTTGGATGGCAAATTCCCCATTGCCATTTTGAAGTGAAAACAAATGTTTCGGGGTGTCTGGATGGTCAGGAGAGCTTCTTTATGCGTAGAGAGGCTTTGGGCATGATTCTGGGGTAAATAAACAAAGAAAACTTAGGAAACTTGAATTGCCCATATATTTCACCTAGGAGATTACTGCACTACACCCTAATAGTGCTGCTATTCCACTTTTACTGCTCTGGCTGCCTCCTATGGCATTCTGGGGTTTGTAGTCCATTGAGGCCTAAGAGCTCTCTGGCTGAGAATTCTAAGTGCCCCTCCCTTAACTGCAAATCCCAGAATGCAACAGGAGGCAGCCAGAGCAGTTATAATGAAATAGCAGCACTATAAGAGTGTAGTGCCATAATCTCGCTAAAAATCCACCCCTTTTTAAATTGACGGGGCTTTAAGAGACTGGCAGGGGGCCTTCATACTGAGTTGAAGGAACATGACAACAACAAATAGATGTACTCTCTTCCAGTATACACTTAGCTGAAAGGTTTATCAAAAACAGAGGTGTAGAGAACTTGGGAACAATATAGGAGAAACAGTAACAGTGGAACATGTTCACTGTGATTTCAGAGAAATGGATCATGTTGATGACTTTGTTGATCTTTCTGCTGTTCTTGAAGTTATGGGTCCAGTTCTTTTACATTTCATGCAGCCAGCCTAGATAGGGATTTAGAAGAGCCTGGACTCCCCTACTGGCCAATGCGCCATATGTTTTGTACTTATTTAGAGGCAGGAAACAAAGGTTTATACAGTGGACCCTTGTTATACGCTGGGGTTTGGTTCCAAGATCCCCCGTGTATAACAAAATCCGTGTATGCTCAAGTCCCATTAAATATAATGACATAGCAAAATGGTGTCCCTTATAAAAAATGGAAAATCAAGGTTTGATATTTGAAATGTATACTTTTTTTGAACATTTTCAAACCGTGTGTGCTTGAATCCGTGTATAAAAAATCCGTGTATAAGAAGGGCCGACTGTATATCAGAATAATTGTTTTTCAATTAGATCAGCATGCTTGCCTGTTATGTCCTTTAAAAGGCTGGTTTTTAAAAGAACAGTTTTTATTATGTCCATCCAGTATTCACAATGCACTGTACACATTCTTCTGTTTCCAAATGTGGGCTTGATTGTTTTGATATACTTATTATATTTTATTCACATATTACAAGTTGCAGATGCAAACTTAACATTCTTCATCAGCATGACAGCTCTTCAACATGACATACACTAATGAATCCACCCAACCTGGGATGTTACTTTTTTGGATTACACCTGCAAGAGACACTCAGTCAGCATCTGAGCTGGCTGGGGTTTTTGACAGTGGTAGCCCTACCCCCCCCCCCCCCCCCCAAAAAAAAACCTCTGGAATCCACAAAGGGAATCCAGTTATTTGGACAGAATAAATAGATTAATTTATCTCTAATAATGACAAAATAAGGAAGCTACTTAATACAGAGTCAGGCCATTGGTCTAGCTAACCCAGCAATGACTGGCAGTAACTCTCCAAGGTTTCAGACATAATTCTTTCCTCACCCATCAAGGAGGTCTCTGATTTCCCAGCCAAGTACTATCCAGGCTTGACCCTGCTTATCTTCCAAAAATCATATGAGCTCAGATGTGTTCAGGAGAATATTTAATCAGTTATGTGCTGGATGTATCCACACTGGCTTTGCTTAGTCTTCTCTGATATACAGTTTACAGCCAGCATGACCTTCCATTGTTCCAGATACTACTTTCCAGTAGAAGTTGGTGGCTCCCATGTGGATGGACTTATGAATCCAATCTGAGGTTTAGTATGAATTTTTAAAAGTGTTCTCAATGGTGGGCAACCCATCAGAACAACTTTACTAAGGACTGAAACAACATGCAGGCATCTGACTAACATCTCCAATTGTTTTGGGGGTTGTTGTTTTTTTTTCCTGTTTGGTTTGTAACATCTTGCCTGATGAAGAAGCCCATGGAGCTTCGAAAGCTTGCAAAAAGTCTATTGTGCATTCAGTTGGCCAATAAAGGTACCACTGATGGATTTTTGTTTGTGTTTGTTGAATGGCCAACACAGCTATCCCTGAATATTTTAGGGGTGATGTGGTTCAGCACCTTGGACAGTTCAGACTAGCAGCCTGAGTGGATTCATCAGTCTCAATGACATGGGAGCCACCACCATTGCTTCCACACACTGCTTCTTTTAAATAAAACAAGAGAGACCTACTCATATTCACCCAAAAAAGTGTCATGAATCTCTTGCACACAAGTGCATGAATATCTCACCTTGTTCTCCATGCCAGTTCTTTGGGAAACTGAAAACAAACAAACAAGGCATCCTTCTCTTTTTTGAGAAGCAACAGCAGCAGCCTACTCCAGCCCAAAGGACTGCTCTGGGGCATATGAATGATGAAGATTTACTCCACCTCTCCTCTCCCACACTTATGCAGAAACTGCTGACTAGCTGGTAGGGAAGAATTTCACATCAATGCTCTTTGATTGTATTTTGCAAACAAAATGCCTGTTGCCTGGTAACATTTCACTTGAGCCTGACCTTCCCCAAAAGTTATTGCTATCAGATTCGATTTACACTGTCCTCCTGTGATTACTGTAATCTTTTAAACTGGGAAGTTCATATATCAGGGGGTGGGGGGAGGTCTGCGAGTCAATAACACTTCTATCCATCAGATTTATAAGCCTCCTAAACCTCAAAGAGGAATTTGTTTCTGTTTTCAGTCCAGGTTCCTCCTAGTACACTTTGAAATTTCCAAATATCTGTAGCAGCACCTTTCCTAAAGCAATGAAGAGCCCAATGAAAGGAGTTTATTGTCTATAAAATAAGACACACGCAGCAGGTTGAGCTTGTAAATCTTATAGGATGGTTGTGGACTCACTAACCCTGGAACCTTTCTGGGTGGATGATCCAGTGGAAGGTACCAGAGCAGAAGTGAGGAAGATGCGGCCTTCCAATTGTTTCTAGAATCAGATTCACATCAACTTTTGCCAAAACAGTCTACTAAAGATAATGTAATCTTACACATGTCTGAAGTTGAAGACTTGCATGGCTGGCATCCATAGTTTTTTGTGGGTTTTTCGGGCTATGTGGCCATGTTCTACAAGAGTTTATTCCTAACGCTTTGCCAGAAGCTATGGTTGGCATCTTCAGAGAAAGATCCACAGATGCTGGTGAAACATCAAGAATAAACTCTTCTAGAACATGGCCACAAAACCCGAAAAACCCACAAAAAACTGCATATGTCTACTCAGAAGTAAGATTCATTTTGTTCAATATAGCTCACTCCCACATAAGTGTGAATATAAGGTGACAACCCAAGCCTTTCCCAAGACAAGGGGATGGAAAGAGATTGACCATGGCAAACTGAGCCTTCCTGACAAGCCAAGTAAGGCAGTTGATTCCTGCCCATTTCAACAGAAGTAAGTATATTGCTTGCATTTCGCTCTCACTGAAATGCATAGGGGGCTTAGTTCTGTGGATACTGGCCAATGGTGTGTGTGTGCATGTGCATCACCTGTAGATGCCCCCATGAGTTTCATAGGGTTTTTCTTAGGTAACCAATACTCAGAGGTAGTTTTGCCTGTCCTATCCTCTGAAATATATCCTACAGCACTTATTATTTCTTGTTGATCTTCCATCCAAATACTAACCAAGGCTGACCCTGCTTAGCTTCCAAGATAGACAGGCTCTGGTCCTTTAGAGTATTTAGGCCCTTCTAATGTGATTACAGCTTTAATTTATTTCACCAAGAATAAGAAAGGAAAGTTATTCAGGATCCTTAAACTGTGGGGTTTATGCTGACTATTCGCTACAGCAATTCTCATAAATTTTCCCTGGAGTGAGACATGATTATGGAACAAGCTATTTAAGGCCTACTGTGCTAATTTATCAGATGTTTTAATGACACCTAACTAATTGCAGTCTGTTAATTCTAATTCTCTGGAGAGAATATCAAGAAGCTGTACCGTCTAAACTGTAAAGACACTTTCCACCTTGCCAACTCAAGCATTGCAGCATATGTTCAGTGTAAATCAATCTGGTGAAACAGATGAACACACTGGGCCACAGACACACTCATCTTAGTATGACACTCCAAGAATAGTGTAATACACAAGCCAATACACCAGAGGTGATAATACAGTCCTCCAGATATTTTGGACTACAATTCCCATCAGCCCTAGTTGAGGAGTCATAGGAACTGCAATCAGAAAACCACAGGTACCCATCTTTTCATTCCACAAACCACTTTGGTTTAAACCAATCTTCTCCTCAAAAGTTACAGTATTTGAAAAGGAGGCTGTGACCCGGCATCCCAGACTCAATTTCCTTCTTGTGTGTTTTCATGCCATTTCCAAACCACAGTTCTTTGTTTATTGAAAATAGTATTAGTGCTCAGATTGTGAGTCACTTTGGGTCCCATATTGGGAGAAAGGCAGGAAACAAGTTAGATAAATAATACAGAGAAAAAATACATATTAACCCCACCAAATTCCAGAGTCCTGGGTAGGGGGCCCAGGGGCACACAGCAGCCTTCAATGGGTTTATTTAAAGGTTCAGTGGCTTAATCCCAAACATAAATTCCTATGGAGGTAAAGTGGGTTTACTCTCTGGTTGGCTATAGAACAGCATCCAATAAACTGTGTAAAAGGGCTGCCTTCCCTTCCCAGGGGCAGAGACTGGAGCCTTGACTTAGTAAGCATCTGTTGGAGTACTGGCATCAAAACTTGTTTTGTATACTGTACCTTTGTTGCTTTCTTTGAGAAGGGGGGTGTCTTCTACGCAGGAACACTGATGTGTATCTCTATGGTCATTTGGTCAGTGCTGCTGGTGGAGAGGTCACCTCCCATACCTCTCCCTTTTCTGGGAGTCAGTAAAGTTTATTGCTCTTTGTTCACTCTCTCCCTCTCTCTGCTCTCACCAAGCATGGAAGCAGGAACCAGGTTGTGCTACCAAAGATGTTCTTCTTCTTACTTACACACGTGAGAGCCAGCTCTAGGGACTCTTCTACCAAGTCTAGTTTTCTCTACTGATTAGTTAGTTTTGTAGCAATAAAGTACCTTTCTTTTTCCCTTCCAGGGTATCCTGTCTATTTACCAGAAGCTCAGATCCAGCGGATTTTTACCAAATACCTCTGGAGTACATGCATTTGTACATGTGTTGGTGCTGCTGCTGCTGCTGCTGCTGCTAAACTTTCTTAACCACAGATAGCCAGAACCATAACCATAATTCTAACAGCATCTACACTGCTGAAATAATGCAGTTTGACACCACCAACTCCATCCTACAGAATCTTGGGATTTGTAGTTAAAGTGGTGTCAAACTGCATTATTTCTACAGTGCAGATGCAACCCTGGTCCCCCAAATGAGCCACCCCTGAACCCCTGAACCTTGTGAAACCTTTCCCTTCCACTTCCGACAAAAAGCTTCTCTTCATTCTTGGTGCCTTTGGGGTGCATTGCGATCCCAAAGAGGTTAAAGGAATGAAGCCTGGGAGGGAAATCATTTCTGAACAATAAGGAAACAGTGTTTTCTCCCTTTATCGGTCTTGCTTTTCATTCTAGAAGTTACAGTCGGTGAGAAGATGCCTTGCCACCAAGTATTTTTCGGACTGGTTGCCCAGCCCCCAGCTGCGATCCTAGGCACACTCACCTGAGATTAAACCCCATTGAACTCAATGGGGCTTACTTCTAAACAGACTCCCTGGGGTTTAAATCCCAACCGGAATTAGAGTTCTTTAAACCCCTCCATCCATCGGGATTGATGGGAAAAGAAAATTACAATGTCTCAGTGACTCAAAATGTTTCGTTAATCGAGCTATTGGTACAAAAGTAGTAAGTGGAAACTAAATAAACACATCTATACATAGACACACACAAACACACACACACACACATATCCTTCGGAAATAAAGCCGGCGGTTAGGGTCAAAGTACGGAAAGAATATGTGAATGGCTGAAAGTGTGTGAGAAGATTGACTTCGTATCTTTTAATTGTTTATTTGTTTTCAATCAAAATAATAATAATAATAATAATAATAATAATAATAATAATGCCAGCCGGTGTCAGGAGCAAAACACACCGCAGAAATAATCCAGTTTGAGACCACTTTAACTGCTCTGGCTCAATGCCAGGGAAATCTAGGATCTGTAGTTTTGTGAGCTGGTGCCACAACAAACTGCATATCCCAGATATCCATGGCATTGAGCCATGGCAGTTAAAAGCGGTGTCGAATTGGATTATTTCTTCAGTGCAGACGCAGCCTTGGTCAATTGGTGTAGAGATTTCTACGGGGAAAGTCAAGCCACTTCCGACTAAAGGCTAAAGTGACAATTTCCACCCTGCACAACGATAGCACTCTGATGCCACTTTAACTGCCATGGCTGGGTCCCAAGGAACGCTGGGGGGGGGTCGTTTGGGGAGATACTAGAGCAGTGGTCCCCAAACTGTGCCCTTTAAGAGATTTTTGAGGACTTCAGCTCCCAGAAGCCTCAGCCATATTGGCCAATAGTCTGGGATCCTGGGAACTGAAGTCCCAGATCCCTTAAATGGCACAGTTTGGGGAGTATTGCCCTAGAGCTGAAAGTGAAAGAGACCTCAGTTGGAAGAGGAACTGGGAAGGGAACCTGGGGGGAACGTTATCACTTTTCCCAAAATAGGTCCCAATCTCTGACCATCGCCACCAAGAGAAGAAGGCTCCCTTGCTTTTAGTGAGAGAACGGAAGAAAAGTTGTCCCTGTCTTCACCCAACCAAGAAGCCAGCATCTGAAATTCCCTGCTGCTCAGATGGAGGAAAGAGCTGTTCCCCCAGGTGTCCTCCTTTTCCAGGACATGTCCTCCATGTCAACCTTCTGTCTCGTCTAGGAAGGATTTCAAAATGCCCTCCATTTTGAGCATGACTAAGAAGCAGGGATTTACATGTACAGGAGTGCGTCCAGCTTTTATTGTCCTCCATTTTTCTTTAATGTCCTACATTTGACTGTGCCTTGCCCCAAGGCTTCCAGCCACCATCCATCAGGAAAATGACATGGTGGCAGGCAGACTTCACCAAAGGATTTATATTTCCTGGTGTTCAACTCCTGCCAGACCCCCAAACTCCATCAAAAAATACCAAAGCCAAGCCTGTTAAGAACTAACTTTAAATCAGCAGAGGAGCAGAGGATGCTTCTTTGACTAACTTTTATATATATATAAATGATTTCCGTTTCAATCAGACATATATATTCACATGAGCACATATGACAATAAACATAAAACATATTAACATAAGACTTACATTCTGTTTTTTAAAACGCACACACACACATAACATAAATACTTGACTTCCTTCTACCCAGGATCTTTCCTTTTCCTCTATTTTTATTGTCTTATCTTAATACCTTTATCTGTGTAAACTATACAGTAATTTGTTTTCCGTTACTTTTACCAATATTCATTATGATTAACCGCTTGACCTTCTTTATCTTATCTTCGAGTAAATTCTTAATTAGGTTAATTTGCGATGCGTCATACCTTAAATTGCATGGTATTTCCATTTGTTTCCATCTTATATGTCTCACTCTTATCTATACTTCTTTGTCTAACGATGCTTCTCTAAGAACTGGGACTGACTCAAGAACAACGCAAGTAGCCTGCAGTTTAAACAAACGTTTACTCATGGCTTGACTCTACATATGCACAGAGGCTACATCTTAGCCTAGCTAATGAATAGTTCAGGTAAAAGAAGAAATCTTTATCTCACCTCAAGAAAAAGTTGAGGAAGATGGAGGACCGGGAGGAATGACCTGAATCATATGGTTTGCTTACCAATTTGCAAAGGTATTTATTGCCTTTTGATTAAAGTAGAAACAAATGAGATGTTTGAAGGAGGGGAAACAGCAGAGTTTGGATGCAGAAAAATCCTATCTATCTGAGGAGGGGAAGAGTATACTGCAATCTTCCAACAGTGTCTAACCAAGCCAAGCCTAAGACAAGATGGCCCTCTTCCTCCAGTAGCCAGATGCAAAGGCTTATCTGGGATCTAGATGTGGATGGACTTAAATCAACGCCCCCGAACTGGATTGTAAAGGATCTGGAGCAAGAGTGTATGGGGGGGGGGGAATAAAGGCATTGTCTGAACCCCAAGAAGTTTTGCTTCATTCCCTAGATTTCCAGCATTGCTTAAAAACTTCGGTTGCGTATTTAGAAATAAGCTCAATGGGCTTCTTCTTCATCAGGCAAAATGTTACAAACCAAACAGGAGGGAAAAACAACAACTGGAGATGTTACTCAGATGCCTGCATGTTGTTTCAGTCCTTAGTAAAGATGTTATCATAGGGAGGATATCTTTTGTGCAGGCAATGCGGCAATAGGGAGCTTTTCAAAGTCCAGGAGATTTAAAGTCCCTTTGCATCTGTGATCGAGAGGATCGCCCAAAGGCTCAGGACTAACGAGTGAAACGTCAAAGTGTACTGATCCCCGGAAAAAAGGGCAGCCTCTGCTTTTGAAAACTGGGAATCTGAACTAGACTAAACCTAAATGAAAATTCAGAGTGTAAATTCAGTGGATTCCGTGGGGATACTCCAGGGGAGAGGAGCAATTAGGCGTCTGGTTTTAGCAAGGACGGATCCCCGAGGTTTTGCAGCGCCGCTTTTATATTAGACCTCGCCATCTTAAGGAATTGATCAAAACCAAGTTAGTCATGCCCTCCTCGTGTATAAAGTCCAGTAACCGTTTCCATCTGCCTTGCTCCATCCAATCCACCCTCAACATTGCTCTGGATCCACTGGATCACTTCCGCGAGTTGTGATAGTCCGCACTTACAAGTGGCACCCAGTCGGAGTTAAGAGCAACTGTAGCATTGCAATTTTGTGTGCCCTTCCCTAGCAACCAGTCCCATTGGACTCAATAGGTCGTATTCCCAATGGAGATACAGCAGGCTTGCCTTGAAAAAGGCGTTTACCTTCACCTTGTGAAAAGGGTGAATCAGGGCTCTTAGCACCTAAAGCCAACCAAGTGTACTAAATGCATCTGAGGAAGTAGACCTAAGTCTAGGAAAGCTCCTGCTGCCAATTTTTCTTTCAGTGAGTCTCAAAGGTACTACAAGATCTCTCTAAACACTGGTTCTGCAGACTAACACGGCTAGATCTTTGAATTGTATCCTCTATATATGACCAAATATACCTGAGGAAGTAGATCTAAGCCTAGGAAAACTCCTGCTCCCAACTTTTTTCCTTCAGTGAGTCTCAAAGATGCTGCAAAGTCTTTCTACAGACTGGTTCTACAGACTCACACGGCTTGGATTCAAGTACAGTGACATTTAACAGCCACAAAACTGCGACGCCTTCATGGGGCCCCAGCCAAAATGCACAAAATACATGATGCAAGCTTTGGGTGAGCCAATGTCGTCTTCGTTTTTGAAAATTGGATAAAGGCCATATACAAGGAACAGGTGTTTCGAATTCATACAGGAGAGAGAAAGAAAAAAAATTATGATGCTGGAGTCAAGTCACAGACCTACATTTTGTTAAGATAGAGTTGCTTTGACCTTTGAGGCAGGCATTCCATTCCTTGGCTGTGAGACTAGGGCTCTGGGGCCAGGGCTCGATTCCCAGCTTGGCCATGAAACCCATTGGGTGCCCTTGAGCAAGTCACACTCTCTCAGCCTCAGGGGAAGCAATGGCAAACCTCCTCTTAACGAATCTTGCCAAGAAAACTCCGTCACCTTAGGGACGCCATCGGAAACGACTTGAAGGCACACAGCAGCAACAACAAAGATGCCACAACCACAACCCAGAGAACTTAAAATAGGTCGTCCTTTCAAGGCATCCAAAATTTGCCGCCCGAAGCCACTGCCTCACTCTGCTTAATGTCGGGACCAGAGACCAACCGAGAAGAAGCGGCCCTAGTCCAACACACACTGCAGCTATAATCCAGTTTGAGACTGCTTTAACTGCCCTGACTCAATACTAGGGAATCTGGGGATTGTAATTTATTGTGGCCCCAGAGCTCTCTGATAGAGAAGGCTAAATGTCTCACAAAACCAGAGTTCCGAGAATTCCCTCTCATTGAGCCAGGCAGTTAAAGCGGTCTCAAACTGGATTATTTCTGCAGTGTGGTTTGGACCCCATTTGCGCTGGGCTAGAGTTCTGCTCCCAAGCCCTGGTTCGTTTACCTTTCCAGGGAGGGGACTTGGATGGGAGCCGTGTATGAATCTCCCCACTAATAACAACGAAAGAGGAGGGGAAACCAAAGCATCGCCTCTCCAGGACCTTTCCCAGGATGGGCCATGAAGCCTAGGAGTTAAACTTCAGGCCCAGTCTTCAGAGAGGAGGACGGGCTGCTCTCCTTTGCTGGGATTTGGAGGAGGATCAGAGGAAAGAAACCCACTGGAGGTGAAAGAAACCCCCTCCTGGATTATAGGAAGCAATATTCACAACTTGCCCAGAGCCTGAGAAACCCACAAAAAAACCTACTGTAAAAGCATTTTTTTAAATTAAAATAACCTAAACAGCATAAAATTAAGATTGGAAGCATACCAAAAAAAACCACTTTCTATAGATCACTTTAACAAGAAATGGGAGATAGTAGTAAAGTTTCTGAAAGATAAATGGAGAAAGTTAGCAGTGTTGAACTTGTAGAACGATTAAATACCTCAAAGATCTAAAAATGGCAATAAATAGATGTATATTGGTAAGGAGAAAGTAGGTATGAAGTTGGTATGAAAGATGAAAAGTGAAAGTTAGAGTAAACCGGAGAAGGTGGATCTATGTGTATGAGGGTATGAGTAGGTGGAAGGAGGAAATGACTAAGAGGGAGGATGTAAGGAAAAAGGTTGGAAGTGAAGAGGATAGGAGGATAGGAAGAAGAAAATGGAAAGGGAAGTAAGACAGATGGAAAGGGGGAGAGAAGGAAGGAGAAGAAGGGAAAGGAATAGGGATGGATGAGATGTGTTTCTATGGAAGAAAGTAATGGGAGGAAATTAGAATGATGGATGGATGAAATACAGAGAATTTAGTGTGTGTATAAGTATATATGGTAAAAAGGTTAATGTAAATGGCGGTATAGATACTTGTATTCTCATATGTTGTATGTATATAATGTTATGTGTTTTGTTTTTTGTTTTTCTATTAAATACATTACTCTTTTGGTTCGACCTGATCAAGGTATTACCTCTGAGCAAAGGGACCGATAGCCTCGAAAGCTCATGCTAAGAAAAAAAAGTTATTATTATTATTATTATTATTATTATTTCTACTACTACTATGCTTTATTTATATAGCGTTGTAGTTAGGTTTAGAGGTGATACCGCATTCCTTTCTTTCCTTTTTCCTTCTTTCTTTCCTCCTCTTCTTTTCCTCCTGTTACCCAACTTTTGTCATTTCGCCCTTCGTGCGTCTTCGCGGGGTTGTTGTTTTTGTGTATTTTGCTTCCTTTTATGCTGCTCCCAAAGAGCCGGGTTCAAAACCTGAGTCTTCAAACTGGCAGGTTTATGACGAAGCCCGGCGCCTCAGTTTTACCGGAGTGTGAAGCCAAGTCCATTTCTCTTGTAGCTCAGCTCCGCAGGCGTCCTGTCCGACCTGCTTTCCAATATGCATGCCATTGCCTACCGAATCGGTGTCACGCCTATTTTAACGCTTCCCTTCCTTTATCCCACGCCTAGTCATTTTGATGGCACCCCTCTTATTCAATAAGGCTGAGTCCGCACTGCGCAAATAATCGGGTTTTGACCCCACTTTAACTTCTATGGTTCCATGCTATGGAATTCTGGGAGTTGTCTTTTGTTGCGGCACTAAAGCGGGGCTGCTTGAGCAAAGGAGAGGTGCTTCCCAAACTTTGGTCCTCCAGCAATTCTGGACTTCAGCTCCCAGGATTCCTGACTGTTGCCCGAGCTGGTGGGGGCTTCTGGGAGTTCAAGTCCAAAACACCTGGAGGACCACAGATCCCTTACTCCGGAAGGATGAAAACAGGGATTCACACCAGGAGCCCTAACCTCAAAGAAAGAGCAAACCTTAGAGTCAAGGCCTTTGTTGCTGCTGTTGTTGTTGTGTGCCTTCAAGTCGTTTCCAATTTAATGGGGTTTTCTTGGCAGGTTTCTTCAGAAGAGGGTTGCCTTTGAGGCTGAGAGAGTGTGACTTGCCCAAGGCCACTGAGTGGGTTTCATGGCCCAGCCGGGATTCGAACCCTGGACTCCAGAGTCATAGTTCAACGTTCATACCACTACACCACGCTGCCATTGACGCCAGTGTAAACCCACAAAATGTCTCCGCGTCATTTTAAAAGAGGCGCCCCGTCTACCAATACTTTCAAAGTCTCCCCTTGCCCCTGAGTCTCATGGGGTGCCCCCAAGGTCCTGTCCACACGATCAAGACAACACCAAAGGAGGGACCCTTCTTCTTTGCCTCCTTGCCTGACCTACTTCTTGTTTCGTTTTTTAATTCATGGCTGGAAACAGGATTTCAACCATGAATGACTCCCAAAGAGCGGAGTTCAAAACCTGAGTCTTCAAACTGGCAGGTTAGACCCGCCGAGAGTAGATCCGTTCAATGAATTGCCCAATGGGGAGTCAAGACATAAGTAAATCCCATCGAGTCAATGGATCTAGGTTCGGTAGGACTAGCAACAGGATTTAGGCTGGGCAGTTTAACATCTGGCCAAAAGATGTAATAAATGCCGCACCTAAACTTCAGTACAAGAAATATATATATATTTCATAATTGTGAGTCACAGCAATCCAGTTTTTAAAAAATTAAACTAGGGGTGCATCCACACTGCAGAAATAATCCGGTTTGACAGAGGTTTAACTGCCATGGCTGAAGGCTGTGGCATTCTGGGAATGGCAGTTGGATTATATGCGGAGGAACTTTTCCATTATCCTTGGGTTTTACACCCGCCGACGGCTTTCATTCATCGACTTTGCAGATTCTCTTCACCATTTTTAAACCTGATAACACTTGTGTGTGTGTGTTTATCTATTGCTAGGGATACTCTGGTTTCTGTTCTGAACAGCCAAGAGCACTGTTTTACCCGGAAAAAGTGGGGTGCAGGGTTTTAAAAAACAAATGCGTCTAAGAATTAAACTCGATCTGAAGTAGAGACTATGTTACGAAGGACTTTCTCTTAATCGAAGGTGCTGCCAGATGATCCCTGCTGATAAGACTAAGGCCGCTCTCTCTTTCAAGAGGAATAAGACTCTTATTAATATACGATAAGAAAGGCGTGTGTGAAGACAAGAAGACAGTAATCATTCACGAAACGGGCTTAAATTAGACTAACTCCCAGGGAAGTGTACATATAGGCTCGCTGTATACAGTGGCCGTAGTAAGGTTTAAGGAGGTCTTTAGGGGACTCGATCCGGATCGAAAGCAACCCTTACCTTTATTCAAGGGGTATCTGGAATTATCTAAAAACGAGGAAATCCCAAATGCGGGTGTGGAGGAGTTTTAGTGATCAAAGTGGAAAAATCGTCACTCCTGATGTCCATGGCCGACTAAATTGCTCTGCAACCCTATTATTATTATTATTATTATTATTATTATTATTATTATTAAACAATTCAAAGTTATTATTAATAATAATAACAGGGTTGCAGAGCAATTTAGTTGGTCAGGGACAGAAGTGACGATTTTCCACTTTTATTTTTTTCCATTACTAATAATAATAACTCCTAAGGATTCCAAGTTATTAAAAATATTAATAATAATAACAACAACAATAACTCGACTGCATAATTTGTGGTATTAGTATTGTTATTAATACTTTTCTGTTGTTGTTTGTTATCATTTATTATTTGTTATTGTTGCGTGCCTCCAAGTCGTTTCCAACCTATAGTAACCCTACTAAGGCGAATCTATAACGGGGATTTGGTGGGCAGGTTTCTTCAGAGGTGGTTTGCTATTGCTATTGCCATCCTCTGAAGCTGAGAGAGTGTGACTTGGCTAAAGTCACCCAGTGGGTTTTCGTAGCCGAGACCTTGCTCTCCAGAATCCAAATCCGACACTCAAACCACTACGCCATGCTGGGTCTCTTCATTACTACTACTACTGTTTTCCAATAATAATGATAATGATAATAATATTATTAATAATAATAATTTTCTACAGTGAAGCGAGGCGGGTTAGGGAAAGGACTGGGTTCCAGAGGAAGCCAGTGAGAAACAGCTACTGAGCTGGAAAATAAACTCTGGGTCCCGAGGGATTTCCCTGGCGGCCTTCTTAGGTCCTTGCCGCCTTTCTTGCCTGGAAGTGCTTTGGAGGAAACCTCTCCTCCATCCCCTTTGCCTCCCTTTCGCCTCTGGCTACTCCTGATCCCTTCTACACACTGCCAGCATTTCTGCTCCGACCTTTTCCTTTCCCACCAAGGAGCTGCAACCAAAACAGAGTCTCGATTTGCTTTGCTTCCCCCCCCCCCAAAAGGCGACTCTGAATCTCTGGTTGCAGTTGGTAAACGGTAAATTGGTAAATCCGTGGCAGAAATAATCCAGTTTGAGACCTCTTTAACTGCCCCGACTCAGTACTAGGGAATCTGTGAATTGTCGTTTATTGTGGCCGCAGAACTCTCTTGCAGAGAAGGCTAAATGTCTCCCAGAACTACAGTTCCCATAATCCCCTATCATCGAGACAGGGTCTCAAACGGGATTATTTCTGCAGCGAAGGAAAGCCTGTTGATGTCTATCCAGGGCGCGGTGAGATTTGCAGCACGATGTTAGGTACCCTTACTTCAAAAGTCAGACCTATTCACAAGTAAGGCTGTACAAGATGGCAGCCTTCTCCTGGGTGTAAATCCTACAGTAGGGATGTAGGATTCAAAATCCTAGCCCTGTTAGTCTGGGAAATCAGTAGGCAAAGGGATCTTGTAGCACCTTTGAGACCCACTGAAAGAAAGAAAGAAGTTAGTAGCATGAGCTTCCCTAGACTTGACCCTACTTCCTCAGTTGCATACTGTATGGATGGTAGGATTTATCTCTCAGGTTAGGCTGAGTAGAGGATTGGGGCCCTACTGACAATAAGAGCAGGACCCAAGGCTGCTTTTGCAGCACCCAGATTAAAACTGGTAGAGAGTTACTCCCTGTGAAGAAGAATTGCCCCGTGAAGGAGTAACCCATCTTGGGCACATATTCAGGACATTTGTAAGCACAACCGTGGCTCCTGGAGCTGAGGAAAGGGACTGCAGAACAGGAAAACTCATGCTAGATCTTTCTTTTCCCCAATTCGTCTTTACACTGGTTTAATCCGTTTTAGCAACTTGTCCTCAAACCTTCCTCGTCGGGTGTGAAAATGGCCCCCAGTTCACGAGGGAAAGCTTATGCCTAATATGTTGGCCTTTAGGGTGCCTCCGCTCTCACTTGTTTTGCTGCAAGGGACCATTGCCGTTGCAATGAGGGGTGCTAGAGTTGCAATGAGGAGGTACTACAACTCACAGACACATCGAGAGACACAAAGACAAAATAATGGTTCTCAGACCTCCAGATTAAGCCTATAGAAGTGTTGGCCGGAGCTGTCTATTCCGGAGGCTTCATTTCACAATACATTTTCCCAGGTCCTATTTCATGAAGGGGATCTCTTGCTGCTGAGCCTTTTAGGAAACATTTCCCCCATTTTGGTGCCACTGTTAGGCGACGGACACACAAGACACACACACACACACACACACACACACACACACACACACACACACACAACCAGTCCAAATCTCAACTGCACTCCCTCTGCCTGGACAGGCCTTCTCTAAAATATTTGGGAAACCTACAGGATTAAGCTGTGTTGGCCATTTAGTCAATTCAAACAAAAACCCACCCAGCAAACAGTGATATGCCTTTATTGGCTAACCGAAATGCACAGTGTACTTGTTGCAAGCTTTCAAAGCTTCACTGGCTTCTTCCTGAGGCAAGATGTTACATAACCAAACAGGAGAAAAGTGAGAGATGCAAGTAATAAGATGCCTGCATCTCTAATTTTTCTAACACTGGGTAAAGCTGAGCTGACCTGAGAGGGGCTCTATGAGGCACAAATGCTTACTAGAACAGATTGTCTTAAGGGAAGAAGGGTCTGGAATCCTGGAAGGAAGGTGAGCCATCCAGGTTCACTTCCAGATCCTCACAGAAGCCTCCATCCTACCCACAGTTGAAAGTAGAGTAGACCTGTTGCATCACTTTGTTGTTGTGTGCCTTCGAGTCCTTTCCGACTCATGGGGTTTCCTTGCCAAGTTTCTTCAGAAGAGGTTTGCCATTGCCATCTCCTGAGGCTGAGAGAGTGTGACTTGCCCACACTCTCTCAGTGGGTTATTTGGCAAAGCCGGGATTCAAACCCTGGTCTCCAGAGTCCCAGTCCAGAGTTCAAACCACTACACCATGGTGGCTCCCCTGTCAGAACTCCTTAAAAGTTACATTACAAACCTTTGTAAATCCCATAAGATTCAATAGGTATTCTCTAGCAATAGGGTCCTTAGCTACCATCTCTCACATATCCAAGGGTAGCTGCGTTGGCCTTACAGCAAAGTACAGTAATACCCCAAAATCCGCAAACAGCAATACTTTTATGGGACCCACCAAAATGCGCAAAAAGCTTGCTTGATGTATTTTGGGCATTTTAGTTCGTCCTATAAAAGCATCGCTTTTTGTGGATTTTAGATGCTCTTGTACTAATAATCCCTGGATCCGTACTCCCGCCCCTCAACCTGTTGGATTGCGATCCCTCACACGTTACTTTCGGCGTTTAAACCGCAGTGCCTGAGACAAGTAGTAGTCAAAACGTTCTTCCAGGCGATGCCGCAAGTGTTTGTTGGAAAGCGAGACCCATCGATCTCAGCGAAGAACTTTGTTTTTATGGCTGTGTGCCTTCCAGTCCTTTCAGACTTATGGCGACCCTAAAGCTGCCCTATCTCAGGGGTTTTCTTGGCAAGATTTGTTCAGAGGAGTTTCTCCTCCCAAGTAAATGTGCCTAAAACGGCGACCTGAAGACCCCCTTCTTCCCCTAAGGACCTGGAGGGATTGCAGGGGACCAGGCGTCCTCCTTTTCCAGGACCTGTCGTTCTACATGTCAACTTTCTGCCCAGGAGGAATTGCCCAAAGTCCTCCATTTGGAGCAGGACGAAGAGGCATAGATTTATATGTCTATAATATCACTTTTGTTTGGTCACGTCCTCCATTTTCCCCGAATGCCCTACATTTTGTTTTAACCTCCTTTGAGGCGAGGACCTTTTGAGATTAAAACTCTGCCAGGTTCCCTGAACGGAGGCGGTCTCTTTCGGAGGTACTAGTAGGAAAAGACTTTAGACTTATTCAGCATCGGAAATATCCTCGCCTCTTTCTTTTGGAGTCTAAGGGTAGAATTCAAAGATAGAGCTGTGTTCCTCTGTAGAATCATTATATAGAGAGGTCTTTGAGACTCCCTGAAAGAAAGAAGTTGGCAGCAGGAGCTTTCCGATGCTTAGGGATACTTCCTCAGATGCATTTGGTCATACATACATACATACATACATATATGAATATATACAATAAAGATAGAGTTCAAAGATCTAGCCGTGCTAGTCTCTAGATTCAGTATATAAGGATATCTTGTAGCACCGTTGAGACTCACTGAAGGAAAGAAGTTGGCATCAGTACGTCGTGACTCTACAGGCTTAACAAGGCCATCCCTTTGGATTCTGGGGCAGCCCTTGCAACTTCTCCGGCGGCCCAGGCAGGCGCAGGAGTCCCTTGGCAAGGAGGAACTCTGCCCATGCTCAGAGGCACGGCCGTCCACGGCTTCCCAGAGTGGAAAGGCTGAACAGTGGCCAAAGGAGCGACCCTCCCGTCCGGGGAGGTGGCCAGCCCCCCTGGCCCTGGCGACCTACCTGTTTTGGGGATCTGGGTCGGAGGGAGGAGGGCGGCGGGCTGCTCTGCGGAGGCCCAGCGGAGGCTGGAGGCGCTGGCCATGAGCTCGGTGGCGGGGGCTCTTGGCGGGGCTGCCTCGGCGGGGAGGACCAGGACGGCTGCGGCGGAGGCTGCTGTGGCGGCGGGGTTCCCGGCGGGGCTGGGGCTGGGGGCCTGGGCGTTGGCGGCGGGGAGGGTGCGCAGGGCGTCGGGGATGAGGCTGTCGAGGCTCTCGTTGGCCTGCTGTCGCCGGAGGGCCACCTGGGCGGCCATGACCCGCTGCCTCTCGATGATGAGGATGCACTTCTCGCAGGTGCAGTCCTTGAAGCGGCAGTAGCGCTTGTGGCCCTTCAGCCAGGAGAGCACCCCGTGGTTGCGGCACCGGGCGCACTTGGGCGTCCGCTGCAGAGGGGGCCGCGAGGGCTGGGACACCGGAGAGCCCAGGTACAGGTACGGGGAGCCGTAGCCGTTCATGGCCCACGCCCCGCCAGGGAGCTAAGCAGACACCCCCAGGAAGAGCAGCAGCAGCAGCAGCGGGAGAGCCATCCCAGGCAGCCTTCCCCACCGAGACCCACGGAGGATGGCAGGCAGGAAGGCAGGCAGGCAGGGATGGTGGGCTGCCCCTTGGCCAGGGGCCTTCCCCGCCTCTCCCCCTCCACGCCCCTCCTCCCTCCCTCCTCCCTCCCTTCTTCTTCTTCCTCCTCCTCCCCTTCTTCCCTTCTACGTCCTCCTTCTCTTCCTCCGCTGCTTCCTCCTTCTCCTCCTCCTCCTTCTTCCTCCTCCTTCTCTTCTTCCTCCTTTTTCTTCCTTCTCTCCCTCCTTCTTACTTCTCCTCCCCTTTTTTCCTCCTTCTTAATCCCCCTACTACTACTCTTCTGCCTTCTCCTTCCTCCTCCCCTCCTCCCTCCTTCTCCTTCTCCTCTTCCTCTGGTTCTTCTTCTTCCTCCTCCTCCTCCTCCTCCTCCTGGGGAGGCTCTGTGGCTGCTTTCCCCGCTTGCTGGGCTGGGATCTGTGGGCTGGGTCCCTCTCTGTCTCGCCGGCTTCCCTTTCTGGGGGAAGAGGGGGAGCTCAACTGGGGGGGGGGGGGGGGGGGGGGGGGAGGGTTCCCTTTCCCTTTCCCTTCTCCTCTCCCACTCATCGCACCCCCCCCTCGAAGGCAGATGGGCTCGGCCTTTGCGCTCTGGGCCTGAGAATGCTGGCAGAAGGGCAGGGAGCGAATGGGAAGAGCCCATTTAGGAGGGCGGCGGGGGGGGCTTACTTGAGTTATCCGCTGCCTGGGAGAGACTTGGGAGACTGAGAAATGGGCGGGAAGGGCTTTTCTCGCCATAGATTTCAGAGACAATGTGTTTGCTGGGTTCATCTCTTGCCCAATGGACCCTCAGGGACCCCTGTTTCTATAGATGAGGAAGAATTCTAAGGTATAGCAGCGGTATAAATCTGGAAGATCAGTCTGCAAAGGGATCTTGCAGCAACTGAAAGAAAGACATTGGTAGCAGGAGCTTTCCTAGACTTCATTCTGCTTCTTCAGGGGCGTGTTTTGGAGACATGCAAAATATGCATCTGAGGAAGTGGGCCCATTTCTTTCTTTCAGGCTGAGGTGCGACAAGCTCCTTTTGCAGACATATATCTATGTCTAGATATCTATAGCTAGATTCAGTGATGCCTAGTGAGCGTTTGACTGGAGACCAGGCTTGGAGTCCCAGCAAGGCCACGGAAACCCACTGGGCGACCTTGGCCAAGTCACACTCTCTCAGCCTCAGAGAGATGGAAATGGCAACTCCCTTCTGAAGAAACTTGCCAAGAAAACCCCTAGTCTTGAAAGCACACAACAGCACCAACAACCATATCTCTCTCTCTCTCTCTCTCTCTCTCTCTCTCTCACACACACACACACACACAGTAGTTAAAGATGTGCCAGTAATACCACACAACTGTGAGATTCAAAAAAGAACCTGACCGGCAATTGAAGCCCCATTGACGTCTGGGTTTGCTCTATTCCAAACCCTTTAACATTATTATTATTGTTGTTGTTGTTGTTGTTGTTCAAAGATATAGCCGTGTTGGTCTGTAGAATCAGTAGGTAGAGAGATCTTGTGACCCCTTTGAGACTCACTGGAAGAAAGAAATTGGCAGCAGGAGCTTTCCTTGACTTCAGTCTACTTCTTCAGATGCGTTTGCATTTATTATTGTTTATTATTTGTTTGTTTGTTTGTTTTCAAACGTCCTCCCAGGCTGCTACGAAAAAGGATCAGGGCTTGCAAATCAAGAAGGCGGCTGAGTTGAGTCCATTGGCTGCAAGTCCCCCTCGTCCAGACTTTTTTGGGCCGAGGATTGGTCTAAATTAAGGGCCATTTGTGGCCGGAGTAACCCTTTCCTCTTGCAAAAGCCTTGCTTGCTGCAAAGCTCAAAGAGCCCCGGCACAAGCGGAGAGGCTGCTCTGTTTAAGAAAAGGCTCCCTCACACCAGTTTCACTGGGGCGGCATCCACACTGGAGAAATAACCCGGTCTGGCACCACTTTAACTCTTTGTTAGGCTGAAAGCTATAGAATTCTGGGAGTCGGAGTTAGTTGTGGGGTTTGTCCTGTGAATTCAGGACTGGGTTTGCAAGTGTTTGTTTGTTTGTTTGTTTTCGAGGGCGCTAAAACAGGAGATCAACTTGTCTGTTGTTGTTGTTGCTTTTAAAACGGCTCCACTCCATTTCTCCTGAACAAATGAGGTTAGGCAGAAATTCCTTTCTAAAGCCAATTTGATCCATTAAAGAAAGCAACAACAACAGCAACAACAACAACACCCTCCTATTTCTCATCATGATCATGACGCTATGCCAACGTTCAAGTACAAATCCCTTCGTACAACTGCCTCCAACACAATCTGTCCTTTGGAAAACAATATTTAACCAGAGTGCAAGTTTTGACAAATGTTCAACTGCGATGTTCGCTTGGGAAGAAGAAGAGGTCCTGGTTTCACTAAACTTTCTGTTTGTTCGAGTGAAGAAACAAACCTCTTTAGGAAAAAAAAAGGCTGCAATTTCTTCTCTTTCCCATTGTCTGCTTGTTTTATTTAATCTGTTTGTTTTATTTAACTTTTTTCTCTGCTTGTTTTGTTGAATCGGGCGTTGCCACTGGCTTCGAGGAGGAGAGTTTGAAATTCTTCCAAAGATAATTTCAGAAGTGGGGAAAGAAGAGCTCTCACTGTGTGCCTCCTTTGCAAATGCCCAAGCCTTTTTAAAAATACATGTAAACTTTGATTTGGAAATACAAAAGGATATTATGGTAAGGCTGATTATATTTTGCCACGGTTATCCCCCCAAAAAAATTTAGGATTAGGGGTTAAAACTTGTTGAATAAAACCAGGCAAGGTCCTAGGAAGAAATTGAGAAAAATAACAGAGGAGAAGGCGAGCAAAACTCTTTTTAAATGAACAGGAAGCTTTTTAATTTGTAATAATAATAATAATAATAATAATAATAATAATAATAGTTTTGTGGAGTTGACTTTGGTAACTCCAGAATGAGAGACCTCCGGTTACCAATGGCATAGCTTCTTCAACTGAGGTTGGATCTGTACTGCAGAAATAACCCGGTTCGCCACCGCTTTAACTGCCCTGGCTCAGTGCTAGAGAATCCTGGGAATTGTACTTTATTGTGGCACCAGAGCTCTCTGACAGAGAAGGCTAAATGTCTCACAAAACTACAACCTCCAGAATTTCCTAGCATTAGTGTCGAACCGGATTATTTCTGCAGTGTGGATCCAACCAGAGTCAATAATAATAATAATAATAATAATAATAATAATAATAATAATAATAATAGGTCAATCATTTATAACGTTTTGCAATGCTCAGACATTAGAAAACGGCGGTGTCAGCCCACCAGCGTGAAAATGTGTTTTACTGGCCTTAAGGCACTCCCAACGTAAGTCCAGTATATTCCCGAATAACAGGCCTTCTGATCTCTGGAGGGCTCTGACGGAATTAAGGCAGGATAGTGGAGTGGTTTGAGAGTTGGCAGGGTGACTACAGATCCTCCTTTATCCAGGACCTGTCCTACATTTATGCCCAGGAGGAATTCCAAGAGGTCCTCCATTTTGAGCACGACTAAAGTAGCATGGATTTATATGGTTTATACGCGTGTCTTTAGCCTTTATCTGGTCATGACCTGCCTTTGTCTGGAGTGCCCTCCATTTGGCGATGCCTCGTCCTCCTTGGCGCTTCTGGCCAAGTGCAGGATTAGTTCAGTGTTCTGTTTTTACATTTATATTCATTTCTATTCGGGGAGAAGAATACATCCCCATTGTGCTACTAGAAGGACTGGGAAGGAGCCAGCGTGGCGTCGGGGTTTGACTACAAACAAAACGTACTACAGAAACAATCCGGGTTGAGACCTCTTTCACTGCCCCCTGGCTCAATGCTAGGGAATTCTGGGAACTGTAGTTCTGAGAGATATCTAGCCTTCTCTGTCAGAGAACTCTGGAACGACACTAATCTACTGCACTGAGCCAGGGCAGTGAAAGCTCTCTCAAACTGGATTATTTCTGCGGTGCGTTTTGGACCAACAGCTCTGGGGACCAGGCTTCGTTTCCTAGCTCTGCCATGGAAACAACCCCCACTGGGTGCCTTTGGCCAAGTCACACTCTCTCAGCCTCAGTGGATGGCAATGACACCCCCTGCGAAGAAACTTGCCACGAAAACCTTGTGAGAGGGCCGCCACAAGTCGGAAACGCAACAACAAAAAGAGGAGGAGGGAGATATTATTTACTCCTGAAGAACAACTGGGTGCCTCTATTGAAGCCCCCTTGCCTTGGGGGGGGGGGCACTCTGAAGATGGCTGTGGAGGCTCTGGGTTGTTCTCTCCTCATGCTGGGAATGGTGTGCTTTTTCTCCTGCCCCACTTTTTGGCCACCACAACCCCCCCCCCAATACCCAGAGCCTCCCCGGCCCCTCATATTTGCCAACATCTCTCCACAGGCTCCAGGTTGGCCTTTGGGGGTATCTTTCCCTGCCCTCCTCCTTCCCGCCAGAAAGCCCCTCGTGGCAAGCCCCAACACCTGAGGAGAGCGACCCCTCCGTCCCCGGCTTCTGTGGGGAGGGGAAAAAGGGTTTAGTCAAGCACGAAATCAGGGGATCCCAGAAGAAAGGTCTTCTCTCATTCCCCATTCCCTCCCCCCTATTTTTATTTCCCTCCCCTCCCTCCAGAGGCCGGTCCTTGTGGCTCAAAACTTTCCCCACATGAACTCCGTTTCCAGGGCTGTTAAGCTTTTAATTGGGTCGGGGGCAGTGGAGTGGGAGAAAGCAAAAGAAAGAAAGAAAGAAAGAAAGCAATCCTCCTCAGAGAGGGAGAGAAGAGGCAATTTCAAGGTGATGACCAGAACGTGTTCGCCTTGAGCTCAGCGAAGAAAGGCTTGAAAGGGGATGAATGGCGGGCAAACATATGGCCCCAATCACCCCCTCAGGGGCGGACCGAAGGGGGGACTTGGGGGAGGAATGGGGGAGGCAGGGCCAAGGGAAAAGACCCTGAATGCGCCCAGAGAGAGAGAAGACTCTCTCAGATCTTCACTGGTTTCTTCGTTAGCTGTCACTTTTGGGGTGACTTGGGGGAGCCCCCCCCCCAAAAAAAACCTTTCATTCCTCCATTTACCCAACATTTGCACCAGGCTCCCTGAGGGAAAACACACCCACCCCCCCGTGATATCCATCCAAAGCTGTGTTGTTGTTGTGAAGTCGGCATCCATAGTCTTTTGTGGGTTTTTCGGGCTATGTGGCCATATTCTAGAATAAGCTCTTCTAGAACGTGGCCGCATAGCCCGAAAAACCCACAAAAAACGGTGTTGTTGTTGTTGTTGTGTGGCTTCAAGTCGTTTCCGACTTACGGTTGACACTAAGGAGAACCTCCCATGGGGTTTTCTTGGCAACTTTCCTCAGAGAGGGCTTGCCATTGCTCTCCTCTGAGGCCGAGAGAGTGTGACTTGCCTAAGGTCCACCCAATGGGTTTCCATGCCTGAGAAGGGATTTGAACCCTGGTCTCCAGCGTTGTAGTCCAATGCTCAAACCACTACACCACGCTGCCTCTCGTTGGCCACATAGCAAAGTACAATAAGACCCAAGAAGCCACAAAACAGCGTCGCGAGCTTTCCCAAGCTCCACGGGCTCCTTCCTCAGACCAACTGGGTGACCTTGGGCAATGAGTCACACTCTCTCAGCCTCCTCAGGGCAAGGCCACGGCAAACCCCTGGGAACAAATCCTGCCAAGAAAATCCAAGGAGGGGGTCGCTTTAAGGCCGCCAGAAGTCGGAAACGACCCGAAAGCACACACAACAACCGAGAGCCTCTATGGACAACCCAAACCCAGGGGTGATGATTTGCGGCTGGGTACGGAGTGACAACATTTCTGGCGACCCATTTGTGTCTCTGCAGCAGCCAGGCTTCATTCTTGATTTACCTGGAAGCAAAGGAAGTGGAGGGCGCAACTTCGAAATAGTCACGCATCAATCGATGCAGAAATAATCCAGTTTGAGACTGCTTTAACTGCCCTGGCTCAAAGGAAATTCTGGGGACTGTCATTTTGTGAGACATTTAGCCTTCTCTGCCAGAGAGCTCCAGCGCCACAATAAACTACAGTTCCCAGGATTTCCTACCACTGCGGCATTTAAAGCAGTCTCAAACTGGATTATTTCTGCAGTGTGTTTTGGACCTTAGTTCTTCCCTCCCACAAGACCGAGTTTATACAACCTGGAGAAGGGATGAATGCCAGCTCCATAGGATTCAGCCGTAGAAATGAATAGGATTAAGCAAGGTCACTGATCAGCAGCAGCCCTTCATAAATATGGGGTGACACGCGTTTCTTGTTCAGGTTCACTCCCCTTTGAACGCACGAAGTCAGGGAGGAAGGACTTGTCTGGAGCAGGCAACCCTGGCTAGTTTCCTTTCCACACAATATGCAAGCCTTTCACCAATAACTATTGCCTTGAGTGGCTGTGACTATTTAGTCCAGGGTTTGTGTGTCATTGCAACAGGATCTGGAAGAGGAGAATAAATCTTCCTTTTTCACCCCGCTGAATGTCTAATTTCTTTTTCCTTCTGAAAGAAGCCCCGACCTGACTCTGCACTGCAGAAATAATCTGGTTCCGGGCTACTTTTAACCTCCACAGTTACAACCCTGGGATTTGTAGTTTTACTGTGACACCAGAGCTCTCTGACAGAGAAGGCTAAAGTTCCCACAAAGCTACAGTTCCCATAGTACTGAGCCGTGGCAGCTTAAAAGCATCATCATTATTATTACACAAGGCACACAACACACAAGAAAGGACTGGGTCAAAAAATATACGCTGCGCTTTCCAACTTTAAATCCAAGCGAGGCGCATAGAAGTTTGTGAAGTTTGTGTGCATTAACCTCACACCAAACGGGACAAAATCTTTTCCCATTTTGGAAGGATCTGGTATCCCTCCCTGGCCCTGAAGGCCTCTATTTTGGCCCTTAGCTTTTGAGGGTCACCTTCTAATGAGGCTCTCAGCCAGAGCTCCTAAGTCTAGGTAGACTTCTCTAATAACGCCATTAATCTCTCTCTTGCCCTGATGGAGGGTGGCCAGGCGTCCTCCTTTTCCCGGACCTGCCCTCCATTTCAACCTCCTGTGCAGGAGACACTCCAAAACACCCTCCATTTTGAGTCCCAACTAAGAAGCATGCATTGACATTCATGTTAAGAAGTGTTTTTAAGTTTTGAGTGTGAGAGAATGATGCAAATGAAGGAAGGATCTAAAGAAAGCAGACGATTGGAGATGAGTGATGAAGGAAAGAAGAGATAAAGAAGAAAGATGGAAGGAGGTTGAACAGTATAGGAGAGATTAGAAGGAAACTGGGAAGGGATAAATTAGGTAAGAAGATATAGAGAGAAGATGTGAGTTTGAAAGAGGTTGGAAGAATGTAATGTATAGATACAGTATAAGAAAGTAGACAAATGGGCCCAAAAAGACAGGCCAAAATAAAGCTGCTTTGGGTCACTTTGGAGGTATGCTGTTTAAATGACACGTGCATCTTAAGAAGCCAGAAGCTGTGCCAAACCTGTGCTCCTGTCCTTATGCATCATTTAAACAGTACACTTCCAAAGTGGCCCAAAGCAGCTTTATTTTCGCCTGTCTGTTCAGGCCCAAATACACACACACTTCTTGCCCCTTCTTTGTTAATATTTGTCGAAATTTGTACTTAATGTACAACTGAAGCAAAATGTGATGAATTGAATATAACGTTTTATATCTACTGTGTATGTTTTTAATATTAATAAACTTATTATTATTATTATTATTATTATTATTATTATTATTATTATTATTAAAAAAAGAAGTGTTTTTGGTTTTAATTGGGTAATGTTCCACCACTTTTTTTCTTGACTGCCCTACATTTTAGGGGGCCTGGTCCTCCTTTGCAGTGGGGACACCTGGTCACCTTATCCTGTTGGGGAAGGGTTTTTTTTTGGGGGGGGAATAGTGGGATGGAAAATACAGAGGTTCCTTGGGGTGCTCCAAGGACGGCTGCATAGGAAACAACACATTGGCCTGTTACAGACAGCCAAAATAAAGCTGCTTCGAGTCACAGTGGAGGTATGGTATTTGAATGATGCATGCGTCCTAAGAGTCCAGAAGTCGCACCAATGCCACGCTCCAGCCCTAAGGACTGGAACATGGCTTTGGTGTGGCTTCTGGACTCTTAGGACGCATGCATCATTGAAACACCATACCTCCACTGTGACTTGAAGTAGCTTTATTTTGGCTGTCTGTAACAGGCCATTAATTCCTCAAGAGGAATTGGCAGGAAGAAAGCCAAGGCAAGTCCAGGGGCTGAGTGAGGAGACCCACCTTGAGGGCTGGAAGCTTTTTTTTTGGGGGGGGGGAGTGTCTTAAATTTGGAGTGAAATGTATGTATCTTGCCTCCTTACAACAGTCTACATGCCCTCCATGATGTCTGCTTTGTACTTTTCCCCATACAGAGGAATCAACGTGTTGCTTCCTATGCAGCAATTTGCATCTGGTATCATGTATGTATTTTTACCCTTCACTTTACCTTTAATCTTTTTAAACATAAATGTATGTTACCAAACAAATTGCTGCATAGAAAATAACACACTTAATTCCTCTGTATGGGAAAAGTAGGAAGCAGACATCACTTTAGACATTATCAGTTGGCCTTTTGCACATGACACAAAGCAACCTACTATAGTTTTTTTTGTGGGGGTTTTGGGCGATGTGGCCATGTTCCTAGAAGAGTTTATTCTTGACGTTTCACCGGCATCTGTGTTTCTTTCTCTGAAAATGCCAGCCACAGATGCTGGTGAAATGTCTGGAATAAACTCTTCTAGAACATGGCCACATGGCCCCCAAAACCCACAAAAAACTATGGATGCCGGCTGTGCAAGCCTTCTACAACCTATTACTATTTAACCCACCCTTTTCTACCCTGGTGCCCTCCAGATGTTTGACTACAACTCCCATCACCCCCAACCATACAGCTCCAAATAGGCACTCAAGCTAAGAGTTTGATGGAGGGCAAAGTTTACATGGGAATGTAGTATTGCACACCTGTATGTGCTTAGTGTTACACACCTGTGTGTGCTTGATTTCTGAACCGGTTACTTGTGCTTCTGGGAGTTCAATTTCCTCTTTCAAAAGAAGGAGCTTTACTGCCACAAAACAAATGCTATTTGACATAACTAGTATAGTGGTGCTCATTACCCCTTGAATTGACTGGGTGGCATGTCCAAATGTCAGCAGTGGCAACAGAAAACAAAGAAGCAAGAGGGGTGGATAGGAGGAGGCCTATGTAGGACTGGCACAACCTGCAGCAGCACTGATGTAGGTTCCATCATGCATGAGGCATATGGAGGTCCAAATGCCTTTCCAAACTCAATCTATAACTGGAGACATTCAAATTGTACCAAGTGGTTACTTTAAAACCAGAGTAGCTTTTCAAAGAAGACCCAAGCTTGTCTATGTGTGTGTCTCTCTGCTACCTCTGACAGCACATGGATGGGTACGAACTGAAGTTATTATTTCACAGAGAAACATTTTGCAAATGCTCCAATGATGTTTCAGTATTGACTCTCCGACAGCAAAATCAGGATTTGGGGCTAGTGAAGCCAGGCTGCATTTAACAAGTAACAATTCCACCCAAACAGCCATGTGCCTTTTTGACTGCACATTGAGATGCTGTTTTTCACTTTGTAACGCTGACAGGAGGGGAGAGGTAAAGCTAATAATGGT
>NC_056523.1:242339586-242349577 GCF_019175285.1 Sceloporus undulatus
ACTGTACCCCCAGGCCGGCATAATGGCCGGTCTGTACAGGTCCTTAGTAGCATGCACCTTGAGTTTCATGTCTGGTCCCAGTCTAGAAATCTGAAAGTGAATGATGTTACATTTGTGGAACCTTTCTCCTTTCCCCAACAATACAGAAGGCGTAATAGAGCAGTGGGTCTCAGCCTTTGGTCCTCCAGATGTTTTGGGCTTGGCCTTCCCGAATCCCTGCCCATTACCTATGTTGGTTTGGGCTTTTAGGAGTTGGAAGTTCAAAATATCTTGATTCACAATTAGCATACAAGATTCTCCTTCTACTATATTATTAGCAAAAGTGGAAATATAATACTTAGTACAACATTTTACTTTCTAGACCAATCAATCTATCTGTATTTGCAAAGAAATAATGAACCATATAACGTTACTAACACTTCCACCTTCACCCCCAGAAAGTGCTCTTACTACATGCTAGTACTACTACTACCACCACAGAAACATTTGCACTCTTTTTTTAAGCCAAAAGACCACAGCAGCTTAGAAAGATCAGTAGCATGACAGTCTACACTTGGCTTCCAATGTAGATTTAAGACAAGATTTTAAAAAAAGTAGATCAGGGGAAGACAGGAAAAAAATCAAGCCCATCATGAATATTTGGTTAGAAAAGGTTACTGGGTATATGCATTTTCAGCAGGCTGCTTGAACTGTTTTTATCCAGATGGTAACAGCTGCATGACAAGAAGAAATTCACTAAATTTGTGCTGTCACTTCAGTAAGAAAAGCCACTGCTAGTGAAATTTCTCTTTGCATCGAAGTTGGTATTACATGTCACTCTGTGGAAAGAAATCTGAAATTTTATTTTATAACTCCCTTCATCTTCCTTCAAGCTAAGAAAGACACAATGAATCAACTGGACTTTGTGCAAAACAAAAGAAAATCTCCCTGATATTTTAGCTACAAGACAGAGGCAAATTAATGAGACTATTCCAACTAGAGTCAGCCCTCCGTTTTTATGTGGGATCCGTTCCGGACCCAACCCTCATGAAAATGGAGAGTTGCAGATACTCAAGCCCTATAGGCGTACCCCATTGAGAATAACAAAGGTCACCCCTCCATGAATAATCAAGAGCGTGGATCTCAAGTCTGCAAGAAAGGAGGGGTGACTGTACTATAAAAACAAAGATTTGTACAAATATCTACTGTATATGCTTAAGCATAAGAAAAATGTTTTAAAATCTTTATTTAAATTATTTTTAGCTTCCCCTTTTAATTTCAAAGGACAAATTTCAGAAAAATAACATGCTATAAAATGCAAACTAGAGCAATGTAACTTAAAATAATGCAAGAAACTGCAAACATCTAGAGCAGTACATTTCAGAAATAACAATAAAAACAGCATCAGTATTTGAAAAAATTGGACAGATGAAAGGGGGTTGTACTGGTTGGCCCTTGTGGTCTCTTCCAGCTCTATGATTCTATGACCTGGCTCCTGAAGAAACTATTTGGTAGGCCCCGCGTATCTGTTTTGGACCTCCCCATGGATGCCAAAAACCACAGGATCCCAAGTCCTATTGCTTTCAATGGTGGCACAGCACCAAGAACACACCAGCATTGGGGAGAATGGGGTAGGGCCATCAGCAGATGCTGGAATCCACAAACTCTCCAAGAGATGGAAAGTGGCAGTCACCATTCTTTTAGAAGCTAACATGCCTAAATGCCCTGGTGGCACAATGGTTAAATGCTGGTCCTGCAGCCACAACGTTGTAAGTTTGATCCTGGAGGGCTCCAAGGTCAACTCAGCTTTCCATCCTTTCATAGGTCAGTAAAATGAATACCCAACTTCTTGGGGGCAATTGGCTTGCACATTATAAACTGCTTAGAGAGTGCTGTTCAAGAGTACTGTTACTGCTGTTGGTCTGAAATGTTGGAAAATTCCAGCATTCTCTCTCACCTTCCAGCATGAAGTTGTTATGATAGCTACATATGCAAGAGAGATACAAAGAAAGACGTGCAGCTAAAAGCTACAGTCATGAATATGGTGAAGATTACAATGAGAATTTTGCTCCATTAGTCACACACACAACCATCTGAACTCTCCCAGCTGTTGCAGCCTCCAAGAAAATGCTTGTTCAGAGTCAGTATGTTGAAACTACCTTTTTGTATGGCAAACTTTGTAAGAAGCTGTATATGGAACAACTTCCAGGATTCCAAGTTCTTGGACGAGAACATCTTGTATGTACACAACTGGAAAAGAACATTTATGATTTGAAACAGACCGCCAGAGCATGGATATTTTTCCCAAACAAGGGCTAACATCCTGGGAAATTCTAATTTTAAACATAAGGACACTGAGTGGGATAGGTGTATGAGTAAGTGGTTGAAAATCTGAAGAGGGTTAAGGGAGTGGAATACAACTGTCATACAAATAACTGCAAGATGGAATTCAGAGGCCTCTTTCATGTATTTGATGCTGCCACAAAACCATTATTCCTCATGTGTTCCCAAATCCAGTGACTAGGGACAAAATCTCCTTCCTAAAGTTAGAGACAATGTGTTGTAAGTATCAGCACTATCTGCAGCGCTATGTTTTCTGGGCACTATAACATGATTCTTTTCTTACTGTGTAACAAATATAACACATACTTGGGAAGAATTTATCAAATTCATAAATTCCTTCATATTCAGGACAGAAAAAAATATATCAAGATTTAAAAAATGTGAATGCAGAAGAAAGCAAAACTTATACATTTATCCCTTATAAATTTATCAGGAACCATCAGTGAAATTTTGTTTCTTGAAAAAATCCAGGATATCAAAAATCGTGTTCATAATATCAATTGCACACCACTACCAAGGACTACTGTCTTCTTAGTTTTCATCAGTTTATGGACTCCTGACTGCCTGATGTGGTTGGGTTTAACAAGACAATACCGTATATTAAAATTTCCACATACTGTATGTTAATGGTTGCCTGTCCTGAGATGTGAAGGATGCAAATGATGCAGTAGTTTATTATGTCTGATAAATTATTTGGATTATGGTTCTTTGATATACTGTATTTGGTATATATATATTTTTTTCCTTTTTCTTCTTTCGGGTACTATGTTATGTTGATATTTAATCTGCTAATTATTGTTTTGATTTGAACCTGTGTTGAGGGACAGGGAAAGGGATTATTTATGAACTTCATTGATTTGTAATGCTTTTATATTTTCATTTGATTACTATTGCATTTATATTGTTTATTGATTTTGTTTTGTTTAAGTATTAGTCAGGGGATTGGGAAGGGATTATTTGTATCTTATTGTATTTTCTTACTGCTGTTAGCCACCCGGATTCCCCGTGATTGTACGGGATACAAATAAATCTGTATTATTATTATTATTATTATTATTATTATTGGTGGTGTGCAGATCACCAAAAAGAGGCGCCTCCTTGGCACCTCTCTTTGATGCACAGGAGCACCGCTGCTTACAAATGGTGCTGTGCAGCTGCGCAGCAAAGGAGCTGTAAAAAGCGGCTTTTTGTGGTGCTGCAAAGCGCAGGAGACATCTCCATTACGTCGCAGCTGTGCAGTGCCGTTTGTAGGTGCCACTGCTGCGACATAATCATTGCGTGTGCCATTTGTGTAGCACTGCACAACTGCGGCGTGCTGGCAACATGCTAGGGTTGCGGGGCATGTGCACGCGCCGCCCCAAGGCAACCCTAGCACGTCATGGACGTGCTGCAAAGGGCTCATCTATATAGGGCCATAATTATGAGAGAAAGTTTTCACATATAGGCTGGCATCCTGGTAATGACATATGCAAGAAAAAGTTCAATTCATGCTCACTTATGTCTTCTTTTGGTCATTGTAGAGGTTAGGATTATCTTTCTATCTCTGCAATGACCAAAGTGGAACTACCCTATGGCCTTTCTAGGACTCATTGTTTAGGTGCTACAAGCTATTCAGTGGCTGGTTGAGAAAGCATGCAGTGTTAAGCACCCTGGCACACCTCATATTGAAGTTTGGGGTCCTTTTATTTTTATCTCATATCTGGAAAGATCAATGACCTTTCAAAAACAGGCCAAGTTCTCAGGAAAAAAAGGGATCTCCCCCAAAGCATGTATACATAAATAAAACCATCAAATCCTTTCTTTCCCCAAGAAATCTGCACTTACTCTCAAAACCTGAGACAAAAGATCTCTTCATATCTAAAGGAATAAGCCAATCTTTCTCTGCCTACCTCCTGTAGTGTCCCCCAGCCAAACATCTCCATCTGTCTCAGGGATATCCTGATCCAATGGCTCGTTTATTACACTAAAATTAAAGTAACCAGCCAGTCCAGAATCCCTTTGTCGATTCATGGGACAAGTCATTCAGCCTTTGTTACCTGGTCAGATAGCCCATCGCCTAGGGTTAGTTTTGGGGTATAAATATGGTTTCAAAACCTAACTTCTGCACACACAGCTGCCATATACAACTGTACCCTGTGTATGTTCTGTGTCACTCTCAGGCCTCTCACTCTGAGCCACTCTAGCTTTCTTCTCATTTCATAGGTAATTATATCCCCACTGCAAACTCCCAAAAACTCAACTATCCCCTATCTGTATTTTCGTTTGATTAACTCTGTATGCTGTGGGGGTTTTGGGCTATGTGGCCATGTTCTAGAAGAGTTTTTTCCCTCCTGATGTTTCACCAGCATCTGTAGATGGCATCTTCAGAGAATGCTGGCATGGAAGCGAATGGAGTATATATACACTGTCTGACCTTTGGTTGGAAGGAAGTGATTTACATGTTAACCTGTGTGTTGGTCTGTGTTGAATGACAAGGTCTCAGGGTGTCTACTTTATTAGTGATCCATTGTCTACTGGGAAATCCCCCTGACCCTGGGTGGTGTTCATTTGCAAGTTTTGATTTTTGATTTTGGTGGTTTTGAGGACTGGTAGGCAAACCTTGTTTACTTTAAGGGTTTCTTCTTTCCTGTTGAAGTTGTCCATGTGAAGTTGTCTGTGCATTCTGACACAATAATTGTTGGCATGGTCCAGAATTTCAGTGTTTTCAAATAGCATTTTATGCCCTGGATGGTTTACAATGTGTTCCGCTACTGCTGATTTTTCTGGCTGGCCCAGTCTGCAATGTCTCCCATGTTCCTTGATTCATGTTTGAATACTGCGTTTGGTGGTCCATATGAAACATCAGGAAAAAACTCTTCTAGAACATGGCCACATAGCCCGAAACATCCACAAAAAACTATGGATGCCAGCTGTGAATGTTGGGATATATAGCAACTTCGCATGCTGATAGCTTCTAGGAATGTAAATGCATGTCTATGGTAGTTTTATTGCTTACTAACAGCCCCTCTTAATTTCCTTTTTACTAAGAGCAAACCTCACCTTTTGTCCCTCAGAGAATTGCCATTCTCCTTTGTCTTGTCCGGAGAAGCATGTCCTTCCTTGCATGCTAAAGGGAAACTTTCTTTAAAAGCGTGTAGTCTACCTTTCTACCTCATCTTTTTTGCAACATAAAGTTAGACCTGTGTCTTCATATACATGATATTTGTAAGTAAACTTCTTTATTTTCACTCTAACTAAAAGACTCTGTTTTAATTTGGGACACGTGGGCTGGGAAATAAAATGGACCTAGTTTCCCTGCTCACCTAAATTTCACTGTGTTTGCTCTGCTGGTGAGATTAAACAATCTCTCCTACTTTCCTGAGTTTTCTAACGAATATTAAGAAAGAAAATTCCAACTGTGAAAGCCTTCAACTTTACTCTATACGCTGTGCTTGTTTGAATTGCTATCTTGTGTGTGTGTGTGTGTGTGTGTGTGTGTGTGATTGCACTCTGCATTTTTCTTAATAAAGCCTTCTTAATTCACCCAAAACCTGAGGTCCCTCCAGTTGGTACTGGTACACACTGGTGCAAACAGTCCAAAGGTCACTCAAGCCTCTTGCAAGGCTAATTTCCCCAAAATTTGAAGTAACACTGACAGTTGGTGGGAACCCCCAGTCTCCCCTGCAGCTGTTCTTTGGGTAACAGGAGGAATGCAGATTAGTACTTGGCTGTGTTCCCTTAATCCGACACAAAATAATGGTATCATCCACCAAAACCTGCAGAGGTTCTTAGTAGATGATGTCATTGTCCTGGGGACATAGCCAGGTGGTTCTTCATTCTCCCCACTCTACTCCAGTCACTGAACAGCCACGGAGTGAGGACTTTTAACACACAGTAGCTAAACAAGAAGTCCTGAAAGAGTAATAGTGTAGTTCTGCCTGTGGAACTTTTATGCTGTATTTCATTATACAAGATTCTGGCTGTTGTTGCCATCCAACTCATTTAGCAATCCTGGGGAAGTCTGTGGCAGGATGAGTCACTCTGCCTTTGGCACCATGCTGGGGTTGGTGGGAAAAGAGATGGATGAAGGCAAGCACTGGTGTCTCAGTGGTCAGATAAGACCTAGGCCCCAGACTACTGATAGACTATGTAAAGGGTTATGTTAGCTGCATGTGATGGGAGAGAAAGAAGGAATAAGGCCATAACGAAATGAACTGCTCAATCTCTAGAAAAATGAAGAGCACAAGATCAAAATGAAGTATTAAACACTTTAAAAACTAATATAGTGTGAGAAATATTTGCAACATTCCTCTCTCCACTAGATACAAAATACAAAGCAAAAGGTTCTCTGACCTTGCTCACCTTTGATGAGTCAAGATCCACCCCCAGCACTCCCTTCTCACCAAGTGTGAATGTAATTAAGGAGAAGCTGCACTGGTAATTTCTCTCCTCATTAACTTCCTGATTGGTTTGAGGCTCAGATTTCTACCAGGCTGCCGTTTGTCACCAAATCCAAATGGCCAATCTTTAAGACAAATGTTTGTGTAACTAACTGCCAGCATCTGCAAACGGCTTCTTGTACAACCATAATAGTGAAAGGGTAACATTAATGCTCCTGTGTTAATTTAGCATATATTCATCAGTGAGGAAATCTATGATGTAATTAGCAAAATGCATCAGTAGACAAGTGTGCTATGCGTCCTTTGTAGAAATCTAAATCACAAGAGAGGCTGCCTGAAATCTTAACTGTCAACACCTATTCCCTTTTAAATGTTTATAACTGTGCTAGAGGAAAATGCAGAGCAATTCACCTCCCTTTGACCTCATTGATTAAAGCAATGGGATGGCACCAGTTGTTTTAAAGCTGTCGTGGTGGTGTTAACTGCCCTCAAGTTTACTTCGACTTATGGCGACCCACTTTCCCCACCTGAATTTAGGCAATATAGACAACCATATCACAAGGGAAATGTGTGTAAGGTGTCCCCATAACTGCATCCCAAAGTGCAGTGATATGGATAACTGTACTTAAGCAGTGACTTGTCACTACTGCCACTGTACTTCTAACTGCTGCTATGGAGTGAAGACAAAAGTTCTCTCTATTCCATCATTAGTTCTATCCAGATTAGATTAGCAATTTCTCTACTATGCTTCAGATGGGCAGTAAAGACAGTTTTCTCCTACTGAGCTCTTTTCAGTGGTATTTGAAATCACTTCCTCATGTTCACGTCTCTGTTTTTTTTTTAAATATTTGATGGTCCAGAAAGTGTTATTTTTCTCCCTGTTACAGGGTTTAGAGTTTCATTATTGTTTTATTTACCTTTTATATCAGCTCAACTGCCTATTAGACAGAGGAGGGGCAATTCATAATGGTATTAAATAATAAATACACATCAGGGTTTTCTTTCGTTTACAGAGGTAGGCCTTTATTGTACTTCTATGCCTGTAAATGTTAACACATACTTGTAATGGTGGTGTTTGCAGTGATTGTCAAATATGCAAGTAATTTTTGTTAGTATTTCTTTCTTTCTTTTTAAATGAATGAGCTGTAGTGCATATAGACTCCACACACCTTTTGTTTGCTAAAGCTCACTCTAGCTCCATTTAGGTATGGAAATCAAGGTTAATCGTCCTGTTGAGAGATCATGTTCTGAGGGGGCATAGCATAATTCTACACTAGCAGAACTCCAGGGGATTGTGAGAGAACTGAGATATCCACATTTCTCTGGAGAGTATGAACTTGGGTCTGCACATCTTTCCAGAAACACTACAGACTGTTGCTTTAAGACGTCCCTACACATGCCAGTAAATAAGCTCCAAACACTTGTTTAACTATCTGGTTACACAACTGTAAAGCCCCAATAGGAACTACATATTGCTCCTAATCCCACATCATGCAATACAACAATAATGAGTCAAGTGCGGCCCTGCAGATACTGTTGGACTCCAATTCCCATTGGCCCCAGCTGGCATGGGTGGAGCTGAAATAAGAAGACACTACAGCTATATACACAGCAGCCCCACCTTAAAACACACCAATAAACAAGAATTCAGAAATATCCAACTATGGTTTCTCCGTAAAGAAAAGGAAATGCTTGATATGAAAATGTGTGTGTAAATACAACACAACACAAAGCACCTTACCAAAATTACAGATATTTAAATCTTAAACAATGTATTCAGAATATCTGGAACTGTAAAATATGAAAGCAATGAAGAAAAGGCAAAGCTAGCAAGCCATGTAACCCTATATACAGTTCAGGGTTATCTTCTCCATTAAATATCACCAGCAATGGGCTATTATTCAGTTACGAGACTACTTTGTAAACCTTTATTCTGTGTAGTTTGGAGGTAACACATAGCTATGTTCTATCACCCTATTTGTTCAGCTTGCGCACTGGAAGTATCACACACAGAGCAGGCTAAGACTTAGAGGAAGAATCCATGAAAATTGAAGGAAAGAATATTGGCAATTTCAGACAGGCAGAGGACACCACATTAATAGCAGAAAGCAACAAAGACACTTTGTTATTTTGTTGTTATTTTGTTTGAAAAAAGTCAAAGAAGAAAGTGCTAAGGCACGTTAAATGCTGAACATCAAGAAAACAAAAATAATGATAATGGAATATTTACATAAATTCAATATAGATAATGAGGGAATTGAACTAAACAAAGACTTCCCATACCATTGTTCAAAATGGAGACTTCAGTCAAGAAATCAGAAGATGATGAGGGGCACATCTATACTGGTCCCTTTAATCCAAAGTACTGTATTATGCTCCTGAGATGCCCTGGATTAACACAATGTGGGCCAAATCCATCCAGAGGGACAAACGTGTCTTGAAGAGCAAAGTTATATTACTGAATACTAAAGATAGGATTTTCCATTCCATTGTATTTCCCATTATCATGAGAGCTGGGCGGTGAAGAAAACAGGCAGAAAGTCCACATCACAAGTGGATAAATTCCTTCAAGGAGGCCACAGTCCTATGTCTGCAGTACCTGAGTAGAGCTGCTGAGGACAGGGTGCCTTGGAAATGTCTCATTCATAGGGTTGCCATGAGTTGAGGTTGATTGAAGCCAGCTAACAACAAATGTGTGGAACAAAAAAGTACACTGAACAAGGTCCTGTATCTTTTAAACATTGTGGAAATATGCACCCTGAGTAGTTATGTTGGATCCCACAGCTATACAACCAATTGCTCAATGGGCACCAATGTCATAAGCCCACCGACTGTGCAACTATTTATTAGCTTTCCACTAATTAGTTAAAAGTGAATAGAGGTGTGTGTGTACTTGTAGAACAACGGCTGCACTAGTGATTACACATACACACCCTCACAGAACGTACAATTACTTTTGCAACTACTGTACATTACCATAGCATTCAAACAGAATTTTAAACATTGTATTTGAAATAATACCAGTGACTAAGAAATCACATGCTAGAAAAACTGTCCACATGCTCATAAGGCCATTTGTATTAGATCTTTTGTCACACCAATAATCAGGACAGAGTGGCCAATTGCCAATGAGGACAAAATTCCCTTCCTCCTCCAATAGTGCAGTTCAAGGTACGGAAAAGGAAAGGCTTGTTTCTTTTTGCTCCTTGGTCATCCAAAAGGACTTGACTCAAAACAGTTTGCAGGTATCTTCTGCTTCCTTGCTATGCTTTGTGACATCCAGCAAATCT
>NC_056523.1:242349587-242363342 GCF_019175285.1 Sceloporus undulatus
AGGGAGGCTGTAACAGATTTAAGAATCGGAGTCCTGGAACAGGGCTCAAGATCACCTGAAACACAGCTTTGTCAAAACACACAGTTCAATCCTTTTCTCATTCTCCTAGCGACTCAGAGGCAATTATTTTCTCTCATCTCATAAGGAACTGGACTAAATAGGCACTGCCCAAGCAGTGCAGGTAGCCTTTAGCTAAGCACAACTACAAAGACAGTCTCCCAGGAACATGCTACCCAAGCCTTATAGTACTGTTGCCTCAGCTTTAGTGTGGTATAAATGTATGTATTTTTATCTGGGCAAAAGCTATTAAGCCAAAATCATGCTGAAAAAATATACAAAGCAAAAATATATAGCCTTCAAAATAAAGTCATCAATGGACTGACACCATACAAAGAACTGACTAACTTGAGTGATCTGCTGTAAGTCAATGGCCTGGAAAACGTAATAGGTTTCTACTGATGTGAGAAACCACTAGGATAGTCATGCTTGGAAGGCAAAATGTTCTTTGTGTTTACATTTAAAAACCATTAGACTCTTAATAAGAAGCAATTTTTAAAAAGCTTTAAGCTCTGAAGTGCTACAGGCAATTTATTAAAGATCTTTCACCTTCTTATTCAGGGATATGGGGGGGGGGATTCATCCTTTCAGATTGCTCAGTATACAGATGTAAAAGTTCATTTCTGCATTAAGAAAGCAATCCTACTCCTACTTATCTGGGAATAAGTCACAATGAACTTAATAACCGCTTCTGAGATAAATAAAATAATAAAAGAAAACAGTGACATACCATAAGGTCAAGATGAAGTCTTCATAACAAAAAGATCTGTAGTGTGAATATAGATTTTGAAAATGTGTGATTTCTGAGATGACATACACAAACAGCATACTAAACCTAACATTAATCTATTATGGAGATAAAATGCATCAAGGCCAAGGAAGGGCCATCCTTCTGAAAGCATTGGCTAATTCGGGAAGGTCCTATCAATTTAAGAAAGGCAATTCAAAATTGATTAAAACAAAAGTGTTCATAATGGCTGTCTGGACCCATGGAGAATGTTATTTTCAGACAAAGGATTACCTTTGAACTATGGCCCAAAACACACTGCAGAAATAATCCAGTTTGAGACCACTGTAACTGCCCTAGCTAAGTACTAGGGATTTCTGGGAACTGTAGTTTATTGTGGCACAAGAGCTCTCTGACAGAGAAGGCTAAATGCCTCATAAAACTACAGTTCCCAGTTCTCACAATTCCCTAGCATTGAGCCAGGGCAGTTAAAGCAGTCTCAGACTGGATTATTTCTGCAGTGAGCTTTGGACTGAGAGGCCAATGCTGAAAACGGCAGCCAAGTATCAAGGTTTTCCTCCCTTTTCTTTATTGTGTAGAAATGCATTTGTGTCCTGCTGACACCACAATGTACATTCCAATATACTGTTGGGAAATCAAGCATTGTTTCTCATCTCCTCTTTCACTGCTGTTATAGCAATTGGGGATTTTAGATAGTATAGGGTACCCTTCATGCCTATACTCATCCTGAGCTCTTTAGTTCAAATTTGTCCATTGGCCCACCTATCTACTGCAAAGCATGGTCAGAAATTATTTGTGCATTTTTAAGCAACTAGGCCATGTGACCCGAGAAACTTTTAGGGTCTGTGGTCATATAATAATTTTTCCCCTTCTCTACCTCTCTTTTTCTTTATTCCTTCAGCTTCAAGATGGTAAGTTAAAGGTTAAGCTTACTGGGGCTCACCCCCCCCACCCATTAGCTTGTTAGGATATAATTATTTCAAATATATGCACATCCTAAAAGCAATTAATAAAGTGCTTTAGTTTGTAAGTTGAAACTGTTGGCTTTTTGGGTTTACTGTATTTTTAAACTTAAGCTAGTTGCAGTCACTGAGGCAAATTACTCTGCTAACGCTGCTGAGAGAGACTGTTTACTAACAGATCCATTCTTCATCTTTTTCTCTAAAGGCGCAAACACCATGAGATATATACCTATTTCTCACATGTACATCCCATGCCAAATCACTGAAACAAATAATGTGAGGACATAGGCTTCTGTGCAATTTTGGAGGTATCACTGGGTACAGGGCTGTTGAAAACACTAATAATTTCACATTTATGGTAACATGTAGTTCTATATCCATCCACAGCTGTTATTTTATTATAGAAGACTTTGCCACTGCTGACCTACTGCTCTTCTTACTACCATTTAAAAGATTACGATGATCTAAAATGCCCCCCCAACTTAGCAAGCACACTTTGACCTACTTTGCAAAAGCATTTCAATCTTGGCATTTAGAGCAAGAAAAGAGATATGAATAGAGGGATTTATTCAATCTGTTCCATCAGGGATTACAGCGTTCTTTCCCAGGTCATGCCTGCAGTTGTAGTTAGTCAAAAGGCTTGGTTGTTCTAAGTGACAGAATTAAACAAACAGAAAAACATTAGCAAAGAAAAACTGAAAACTCTTTCCACTTTGACTCCAAGTTCCCTGAAACATGATCTTTGATACAAATAACATTCCTGTTTCCTTTAACTTATTTTTTTAAATACAGCAGATTTACAGAATCAGTAAACCAGTCCCTTTATGTTCATCGGGAGTTAGCGTATATATTCGATTATGAGACAAACTCATCTATAAATTGAAGACAGTTTGGGGGGGGGGCAAAATTTTGATATAATCCATAGATAAATCAAGAATAAAACGAAGGGGCATGTAACAAAAGAGCTAAAGGACGAAGCAATGGAAAGCGATGCCAAAGAACTTATAAAATTCCAGCAGGCATAACTGTTTGTGCTCATCCTAAAGGCTGGAGGGGGGGTGAGTGCTTCTAGGACAGATTACAATCTTGCCTTTCACCAGGGGATGGCTCTTTTTAAAAATACGAGCTAAAGTACAGTACTTACATTGACCCATGAATGCACTTGTGACGTAAGCGACGTGCTGCAATGTGTATATGCTGCACGTCGCTAACGCCAAGATGGCAGCACCCATGTAGATGGGATGCCGTCATTAGGCTGCCACCATGCCAGGGTTAGGGACCATGCAGTTGGTGCGTGATCCCTAACCCTAGAATCGGCGGTGGCATGGTGCTTCAGGACCGTCTGTCCTGCGCCTCAGTCTCCAACCCCAAGGAGCTGCAAAACAGACGGGAAATCACCAATGGTTGGTTGCATAAATCTGTGTGTTTCCTCATTTTGCCATGAAGAAGCTCTACAACAGTACCTTCTTCCATTGTCAGCAATTTCTGTACCATTTCAGTTTGCAAATATAACTTGGGAAGGGAGTACTGAACAACCTGCTTGGATCCAGCATGACTCAGTTGCACTCAATAAGCCACCTTCACCAACAACCAGCCACTCTACCCATTGTAAAGTAACATACACAAGTCTGTAATTTCATGCAAAAGAAAAAAAAATGGAAACAAATAAAACCAACTTGGGCCTCATCACTCTCTGCCTGTTCATTTGGGCTGAAAGCATTCCAGAAAAGAAGGGAGACAGCAATAGCAAGCACATTTCTATACTGCTTATCAGTGCACTTAAGCACTCCCTAAGCGGTTTACAATGTCTAAGCTAATTGCCCCCAACAAGTTGGGTGCTCATTTTAGTGACCTTGGATGCCAGACTGAGTCAACCCTGAGCCCCTGGCTGGGACTGAACTTGCAACCTTGTGGTTTGTGAGTGAGTGGCTGAAGTACAGGAATTTAACCACTGCACCACCAGGGCTCCTAGGTTCTGTTCTGTTATCTGAGATATGCTCTGTTTTCTCTCCTGAACATGATAACCAAAACCAAAATATGAAGCATTCCAAAGACTATGTTCTGGGAAGACACACAATGCTTCTTGGCTTTTTCAAAATATTTTAGTACACAGAAGTTAATGCCACATTTTCATCTCCCCTTCCAGTGGGCACTGTTTGGTAAAATACAGAACTTTTATAAGATTGCTCAAATACTTTTACTTAGATAAGGACATTCACAATTGTAATTTTTAAAAATATCTGATATATATTTCACTGTGGAGGTTCAGAATGTTGTTTCCATAATCACAATTATGTACATAAAGGACATAAATACAGGTTCCCCTTGAGCTTGGAATTTACATTTTCAAACTACTGCTCCAAGAATCCCATTCTGACTAGGGGATTATGGGAGTTACAATCCAAAAATGTATTTTTCCAAGCTGTTTTTTCCTATAAATGTTACCCAACCCAATTTCCCCCCCCCCCCCCCAAAAAAAAATCAGAGTAAACAGAACCAGTTTTCTAGAGGATGAAGAATTAAGTATTTAGCTTTTATACTACCTCTACAAGTTATGATTTTAAACGTGTTCATGAGTTTAAAAATAAGAATCTTTGTTTCCGTTAGGTCGACATATTTCTGCTATGAATGGTTCATTTCTGTTATGTAAAGAAATGCACATGTGCACGCACAAGCACAAATGCACACGCATCACTCACAACAGCACCTTTAGCATCTGCATGCCTGATCTACTTCAGCAGTCTTGGGGGGGAAATATAATTTATTATAACTCATCAGGCTCAGCAACAATTGCTTTCTCAAAAAGGAAAAGAGAACAACGTAATTGAACATAAGTGCCCTCTTTAGTGAATAAGCCTCCAACAGCCTGAGGCGAGAGGTAGTACTGATGTCGTACAAGGCATTACAAGAGCACTGGGTGCTATAGCTAGCAATTATCCTGGTATTTAACCAAATCTATTGCTCATCAACAAAACGTTTAGTGCAGTAGTCGGAGCGAGACAGGCTGACATGGAGCACAGTTACTTAACTGTCCCCTGCAGCGATTATGCTTTTCCGCAGCTCAAGAGTCATGTCAAATTAAACAACAACACATTGACTTTTCACTTCTAGAAACATTATGGGGTGATTGACAACTCTGGGATGTTGTAAGCACTATAATCAACAAGCAAAGGTTCCTTATTTTCTGAGGCAGGTTTCTTCATCATTCCTTCCCCTTCACCTTTCTTCAATCTAGGCTGTTTCCTCACAGGCTCCTCTTTGTGATCAAGTGGCATTTTAATTTTGGGGGAGAGAAAGAGATAAGCAGGTGGAGAAGCAAAGCACGGTCACTAATTATTTCCTTTCTCCCTCCAATCTAGTTTGCATTTGTTTCAAAAAAACCAAATTTTGCAAAGCCTAAAGCAGCAGGACTTTGGAAGAAAGAGATTATTTCAAAATGTTACAAGGAAAGAGTAACAGCCACTGATTCTTCCAAAAGCACTCCCTGAAATAGACATCATTCCCATATGTGTGGATTCTATCACTCATATTACCTCCTACTCTTTTGCTGTAAGAATAAAGGAAAGGTCAGCAGCCTACTCCCTGTGAAACATCCACACTCGAAACTCCAATAGGTAGACTCCAGGATGCTAAGCACTTTCTTTCAAAGCCCAGGCCCTTGATTGTTTCACACTCTTAGTGCTATTAATAAATGGGATTTAGGGTCATCTATATGGAGGGCATGGAAACTTTCCCAGTTACAAGCTCAAATTCAAAAAGAGAGGGAGGGAAGGCAAGTACTGACACAACTGAACCACAGGAGAGGCATTCCAGTCTTTGAGAATGGGGGAAATGCCTACATAAATAGCAAAAGTAATTTCTATACCACTTTATAGTGTGAGAAATCACAAAAATGTTAATATACTGTAGGATACGTAGCCTTCTGGGAAATCTCAGAATGCCACATTTGACCTCAGGGTTTAGGGTTGGGTTTTGACATGAGGCTGGGTTTGTCAGTGAATTCTTTGAACAATGTGCAGTCTGGAAGGCACTCTGTATGTTTTCCAAAATATACTGAGGATCTGCTCCAGACTCCATTCCTGCATAGGAGACAATGTATACCCAGCATATGGCTATTACTAACTGGATCATATTGTTATAACCCAGCTTTTCGCTTTCATGGCCACAGAGTTCTGATGTAGAGATCCTCCTGTCCTCTAGGTGGTACCCACATCCTAAAACATCAGCACATTTAAGCCAATTAGAAACTGCCCCTTTACAAATATCACCTTCATTTAAAGTGTACTGAGAAAGAGAAAGCTCTATTTAAGCATTCCCTCAGCTATGGGATGTTCTTTCCAGGAAGGCTGGAACTGACCTTTAGTCTTTGAGATGTAACATGGTTTAGGTGTCTGATATTTTCTTTAAAAAAGGTTTTTCTTTAAAAAAAAAACAACAACATTCAGAGATTGGAATTACTTTAAACTCTATGATTCTGAACCGTGCTTTTATCTCCTGTTCATTGGTATTAACCAATGACTTGTTTGCTTGAAGTGATATAAATTTCTTGGCCAACATACGGCAGTTGTAAGTAGGTGATGTAGACACAGGTTGGATACAAAGGCACACTGAAAGGTGAGTAAGTTTAACATATTCTCTTTAAAAACTATAATGTTAATGATAATTTTAAAGGTAATTAAAAATATTATAAAAATAATTTGTTCAGTCATTTCTCTGAACCATATTAGTGGCATGTTACTTTTAAATTAAACAAATCAATTAAAATTACTTAAAATGGACAAGGATGGAAATCCCCCATTATAAAAAACAAACAAAAAAGCAACAAATCTAAAGAAAGTGGAACTTGAATAAGAACTGATGGCAAAATGATTAAAATAATAACCTTTAACGTAGTAGTTTCAAACTGAAGTGAAATTTGGGCAATCATTTCACTTTCAATTATAGTCCACCCTCTGCATTGGCACACTTGCCAGCTGTGGATTTAACTATCTGTGGACGGCAAGCCCCCTGTTTTCTTAATGGAGGTGTGTGCAAGCAGCCGTGCTAGTGTACCTGCTGCACCACCATTAACTAAAATGGGACTTGAGCATGCACAGATTTTAGTATTGGGGGGGGATGGATCCCTGCAGATACGGAAGTCCGACTGTAATACATTCCAAGCTTGGCAAAAGTGTCTGTGCCACTTTACACCCAACAATGCCTCCTTTGAAAGAGTAAGCCACAGTAGATCTAGTGGACCAATGGTCAGATAACAGATCCATCAATGATTCCTATATACCTGGGATTCTATTAGATTGCCTTTGGAAGATACTGTCAAAGCACTCATGTCTCCCAATACTATAGAATCACAGAGTTGGAAGAGGCCTCAAGGGCCATTCAGTCCAACCCACTGCCATGCAGGAGGACAAAAGCAAAGACCCCCCCCCCCCCATAGATGGCCATCCAGCCTCTGTTTCAAGAACTCCAAAGAAGGAGACTCCACTATGCTCCAAGGCAGTGTATTTCACTGTTGAATAGTCAGGAATTTCTTCCTAATATAGAGATGGAATCTCTTTTCCTGCAGTTTGAATCCATTGCTTCAGGTCCTATTCTCTGGAGCCAAAAAAGAAAAAAGAAAAGAAAAGAAAAAGAAACTTGCTTCATCTTCAGTACGACGTCCCTTCAAAAATTTATCATGGCTATCATGTCACCTCTTCAACTTCTCTTCTCCAGGCTTAAAGAGGCTCAGCTCCCCAAGCCGCTCCTCACAGGGCAATGTTTCCAATCCTTTCACTTCTTTGGTCGCCCTTCTCTGAACACACACCAGCTTGTCAATATCCCATTCAAATGGTGGTACCCAAAACTGGACACAGTATTCCAGGTACATTCTGACCAAAGCAGAACAGAATGCTACTATTACTATAAAACCTCCAAAGCAAACAGTGGCATTGTTCAGCAACAAACTGAAGTGTTGGGATATCAGCACTTGGCACCATCCAACATCTACAGCAATTCATCTCTGGCATGAGGTCCATTACTTAAGTTTTATCTCCTGCACTTCTCTCCATTCATTTTTAAGCCCAATATGGTAACAGAAACCCAAACTCTATCCACTTGCCTGTTGGATAATAGTGGCAATAGTAGCAGTTTGGCAATAGCAGCACTTCATCTTGTCTGCCATCTGCCATACTTCCAGTAGGCCTAGAAAGAGGGAGTAAGTAGGGAGGTTAACAGAGACAATTCCTCTTCCTTGCTGCCATAGTATTGAACTTGAAAGGAAGGAGGAAGCTCACTGCATCTGCACCAAGAGGGAGATGAGTGAATTTGGTTGTAACATGAGGGAGGAGAATTGATGGATTATGTATATGGGGCTTAAAAAGAACATGAGCTGACCTGCTGTTACATCCTCCCTGGCTCATTTATAGGGCTGGAATGTAGACATTGACGGTGTCCTCCTTATCTTCCCATCTGTCTTTCTGCTCTCTTTCCCCCTCAAGCTTGCATGGGGAATGCAAAAGAATGCAGCAAATCCTCAACCCAAACACAGGTCTAAATTTGGCTCAGATCCAACCACTTGCTGACCCTCACTTTCTCTGTCAGAGTTTTAATGAGCTCATTTTAAAAGATCATCAGTGGGCAAGTGAATACCATTCTTCAGAAATCTGCAACATGGTGTAATTTCCATCTTCCAAAATTCTGAACAAAGACCCATAAAATGAGTACTTGCAAACTGCTACTGAACAGATACACCCTGTTAAATAATGGAATTTGAATCTCCTAAGCAGAATCTCAAAAAGAATTTAAGGGTATTTCTAGGCCAGGCACTCAGGCTCCTAACATCACCAGTGCAAAGATAGTGTGCATCTATTCTATCTTTACCTGCTAAACAGAGTGTTGATGGGAAGGAAGGGAAAAAGTCAGCAGTGGGAAACCATGGGCAAGTTAATGGAAGATGATGTCATCTGGACCCTCTCCCTATTAAAATTCCATTAATGAAGCACAGCAATTACACAACAAAAGCCTTGTTGGGAAGCACACAAAAAACAATCTCCCTTTCCATTTTGGGAGAGGGTTGACAGAGAAAGCATGTATTTGTCATTCTGTTTTTAAACTACATTTTGTAAAGCTAAATCTGGCAATTAGGAAGACTAAGAATTAAACAAGTGGGCTTTTTATTATTTGTATTTTTGAGCAGAGACTATCAAGCTGGCACTTTAAAAAACTGGGCCATTCCCCCAGAATATGTTTAAAAGTAACACCACTGAATACCAAAACTCACTGAGCTAGTATTACATAGGGTTATGGCAGCATAAATAGAGGTGCTCATGGCAATTTGACCACTGGAAGGTCTTCACATAGCTCTTATAGGATGGCAGCCAACAAGGACAGCAGAGATTTTATATTCAGTATAATTGAATATATACTGAAAAGGCAATTGAAGACACAGAGGTAGCATATGAGAGCACAAAACACACTAGAAAACACATACAGGTTTCCTATCTGAAACACTTGGGACTAGAAGTGTTTTGGATTCTGGAATATTTGTATATACATAATGAGATATCTTGCAGATGGGACCAAAGCCTAAACATGAAATTCATTTATGTTCTGTATATACCTTATACACACAGCCTGAAGGGAATTTTATACACAAGATTTTAAAAATAATGTTGTGCATGAAACAAAGTTTGTATACACTGAATCATCAGAAAGCGAAGGTGTCAGTGTCTCAGCCATCCACATGGACAATTGTAGATTTTGGAGTATTTCGGAATCCAATATAAGGGAGACTCAGCCTGTATAACTGTACAGATATGAGCACTGGCAACTCTGTATGCCATATACAGAAAAGATACGCTCACACAAATGCACTGGCATGCTTACACATACATATGACCAAGGACAACTTGTGGTATGTACCTCCACCCCCATCCAAATATATATAGAAACTAAAGCACATTATATATTATCTAAATATATATAAAGCTAACTTTTCAGTCTTGAGAAAACAAAAGCTATCCTCATATAACAGCCAAATTCCTACATAACTCAATTTCGACATCTCATCTGGTGTGAACTGCACTCATTCCTAGTGTAAACCCCACCACGCTGTGCAATGATATACTGTAATGTCACATCGCAATCTGGATTTACTATAAAGGGCTTCTGACGAGTTTCAGAGCAGTAAACATTGCAGCGAGGTGTATTTCACACTGAGCTGGTTTTTATGAAGAACACTTCACCGCCCAGCCACGGCACCCAGATGATGAATGGTGAAAGATGCATGACAAGCTTCATCATTGTTTGTAAATCTTAACTGTTCCTGCTCACTAACTCTGCAGGCAATTTTCAAAGACAGCGGCCGACAGAAGGACAGCAGTGCTTTTCTGAAGGTTATTCAACTTGTACTTGGCCTAAGCTCTGCCTCTGAAGAGCTATGTGCTGGAAAATAAACTCACTAGTAACCAGATCCCATCATTAAAAGCATGTAAATAAGAACAAACTTTAGAGATTGCTTCTCCAAGAGTTCTTCCTTTTGGTGTCTCAAAGCATCAGATCTACAAAGCAAATGTGTTATAAAGAGTTATATATGCAAACAATGCTGAGAACATGTCAACTTATTTGAAAACGCACAGAAGAAATGATACGACTAATAGCAATATCGCACCACTTTTTAACTGTTCCGGCTCCATCTTACAAAATCCTGGAGCTTGTAGCAAGGTATTTAGAATTTTATGCTACAGAACTCTCGTCTGCTCCCCTGAACCACAGATTTCTAAGTACCTCACACAACTACAAATCCAGGATTCCAGAGGACAGAGTCATGACGGTTTCAGTGGATCAAACTGCTATAGGTTGTAGTGTAAATACAAATGTGAAAACATGCATGACTAAGGGTCTTACTCCCAAGGAGGCATGCACAGAATTGCAGCTCAAGCTTTTGAGTTTCATCTGGATGTAATGTCACCAACCACCCATGACTTTCTCCAGTCATTAGCAAAAGACACATATATATTACTGTTTCTCAATTTGCAATCACCAATTCCGATTACAATCCCCCACTTCATCTTGGCACATACTAATATAGACATGCATACACACTTGACAGGACAGAAAATATTCACTTTTTATTTACCACTCTTTAGTCACTTCTCCTACGAGTACGGAGGAGCATTTAAACATATTGTGGGGTAACAAAGCTGAACTAAACAACTCTGAATATTACACTTAAACTCGCTGCTTGAGGTGCACAGCTGTCCTGGCCCACTTCAATTACCACTTAAGACATTAATTATCCTGAGACAACCAGCCTTTCATCTTCTTTCACTTTCTGATTCTTTACGTCATCAGGAACACTGAAGATTAATTCCGCTTGGTTATTTTGAATCAACAACCTCTCCATCTACAAATGCCAGAAATCCAAGGTCTTTTTAGCCTCTCCACTTTGTATATTCCCATTCAGTTGACAGAGATGCTGAACTGATTTGACAGCAAAGAGAGAAGGGGAAACCGAGATAATTAGTGAGCTCTGACTCACCCCTATTTCACAGTGAGGGAGGAAGCAGCCTAACTGGTATCTCAGGTATGAAGCAGTAGGCAGAGTTCAGAAGTCACTGCAAGCAAGCCATGACCCAAATGAACAGCCACAGGAAAGTGGCCTGGAAAAATGTCACATTCCCTGTTTGTGGTTTTGCTGATTCTGGGTAACAAAATTAAGGAAAAATTCTAAACCTATGTTGAATATTCTGAAAATAAGCACCACCATTTCTCTTTTCTATCTCAAGAAGGCTCTGAATCACTGCTGGAAACTCTTTGTGGACTGGATGTGAACTAAGCAGCTGAAACTAATCCTGTTGCCAAAGGGGGGGGGGGGGGGGGGGAGAGAAAAGAAAAAAGAAAAGAAAAGGCAGGGGTCTTGGTCACAAAGCCAGCTGATCCAGCAATCAAGAGTCAGGTTGTTTTTAAAACTTTAGAAGAAGAAAAACACCAGGGTCTTGTTTGGACAGCAGAAGCTGGGTTAGACTGCTTTGGTGATCCAACTGTGCTTGGAAAAAGGTTTGTGGGTTTTTTTGCAGGGGGGGGGGGAGTCGGGTCTTTTAATCTTCAAGTCCAGAATCCCATAGCCATTCTAAGAACTGTAATACTGAAATAACTACTCTGAGCTGTGGTTCTGGCCACAGTCACACATCAAGGTAGGAATACAACAGCCTAAGAAGCAGCTTCTCAAGTGTTAAAAATGTTTGACCCAAAAGAACCTTTGACCAGAGCTAAATATTTGGAACACTTTTCACTAGCTGTTAATCTGCTTTTGGGTGTAAGTGAAAGCGGTGGTCATTATCTCAGAAAGTCCCAAATGGCTTTGGACTAGGTTACCCAATAGACTACCTTCTCCCATAAAATGGTGCTGTCCATTGATGTGGAGCTGGGCCTTTCCATGCATTCCATCACCTCTGGTTGCACGGTCAAGTGTCTCCTTTGTTGCAGGCCCCAACACATTAAACACTCTGCTGTAGGAAAACTACTTGGCCACTTTTTACTAACTTCCTAAGCTGGTTAAAGATCTGTTTTTGACTTTGACTTCACCAGGAGCTCATTGTCTGTTCCCTGATGCTGTTGACCTTTGTGATGTCCTTTTTCTTTCTGCTTTGAATTGTTTTAAGCTATGCTTTTACTATACGTGCTTGAAAATTAATGATTGTCCAAAACACATTGTAGAAATAATCCAGTTTGAGACTGCTTTAACTGCACTGGTTCAATGTTAGGAAATCCTGGGAAATGTAGTTTATTGTGGCACCAAAGCTCTCTGATAGAGAAGGCTCAATGTGTCACAAATCTACAGTTCCCAGAATTCCCTAGCATTGGGCCAGGGAAATTAAAGCAGTCTCAAACTGGATTGTTTCTGCAGTGTGTTTTGGACCCATGTTAGCTATTCTGACTCCTCTTTTTGGAGCTGGATTAAAACCTAATGATTAAGAGACAAATGATATGCCATGGCACGACAGGCCACCATGGGTAGAGGGCAGAGGAAGGATAGGCAACTGCCCAGCCAGATGATTTCCTTCTCTATCCTTGCCTTTCCCACAGCAGAGCACAAGCTAATTTCCAGCAGGGCTGCATGTCTTGGCAGCTGCTTGTAGTTCAGGATCACGGAACACTGTACTAAATGACATGTGAAAATGGCTTAATAAGCAATCGTTCACTAAATGGCTTATAACAAGTAAAAGGGAGCATGTAAACCCAGTGTACTTTTCTCTCCCCACTTTGCTGGCAGGATTGGTCTCATAGTATCATCTGCCTATAGTTATGTCAACAAAGGTCAGAATTGGAACTGGTATGTGTATGAGACAGAGAGCATCTCTCTCAGTATGGAATGTCCTGAACCTGCTTTATTCAAGTCTGAACTCTGCTAAGGTTTAGACCCATTGATGAACGAGTTTGCCCTATTGCTAGCCCTCTCTGCTGTTACAGCAACAACAGCAAAAGGAAAAAGCAGTAACCAGAATATCATAAATCATAGGATATGTAGTCTCCAGGGCCTACAGTATTATAGATATTCTATTTCCCGAGATTTCTCAGTGAGGGGACACTACCAGGGCAGTGCTTTGGAGACCCTGGAGGAAGGATGTGTATGAGGGGGCTTCTATACTCATAGAAAATTCCTAAATTCTGTTGCAGTCCCTATATTATCACTGGGAATATAACATGGCTTTAAATTTCTGGAAGGGCAATGTGAGGAAGATAAGGAGCAGGAATAACACTATATGTCAGAGATACTTACACCAGTGAAGAGATCCAGGACATCAATCATGGAAGCCTGGTGGAGAGCATCTGGGTAAAAATTAAAGGGGAGGGAAACAACAAGGATGTTACGGTGGGAGTCTACTACAGACCCCCAAGTCAGGCTGAGGAATTGGATGATATCTTTCTAGAACAGATGACCACACAGTCAGAAAAGAGAGAGGTAGTAGTGATGGGCGACTTCAACTATCCTGATATTTGCTGGAAGTC
>NC_056523.1:242368342-242474567 GCF_019175285.1 Sceloporus undulatus
TCCTTTCTATATAAAAGGGATGGGAAATGTGCAAACCTCCATATGTTGTTGGATTACAACTCCCATCTTCCCTAGACTGCATAGCTGATTCTCACTGCTGCTTTCGAAACTGCATCGAGCAACGGTAACAGTGTAACCCTCTCTGTGTGTATATAAGTGTATCTCAGGAACTTCTTTAAAACTTCTTGCCATTCAGAAAACAAAAATATAAATCAGAGGCAACATCTCTCCTCCCTATCAACATACACACATACCATAAACAGCAGTTAACTTAGCAGAACAACATTAATGAAATGGTAAGCCTAACAGTGGTAATATATGAACTGGCAAAGCCTCCATAAAACCAAAGTTACACCTCAGGATTCTTAGGTGACTAACAGACTTCATGAATTATAAGGAAAACACCATACGCCTTGGTTATTAGCTGTGGTTTAAAAGACATTCCTCCCTCTCCTCTCTTTCTGTCTGATCAGAAATCTTTCCACCTAATAACCAGCATGGCACCATCCAATCACTTGAAGGACAACAGCATTGCTAAGAAATATTTTGGTTTTAACACTATGGCTGCAGGTTGCTGCAACAAATACATTTGACCCAACAACTTGTTTATTATGTGTCTTAAAAAGGGTTAGGATGGATCTTGAAAAAATAAAATAAAATACCTGTACCTCGAGAGAGAAACACACACAGAAAAAAAAGGAACATGTGAACCTGACTATTAAGCTGTTTTTCATTCTTTTCAATGCCCCCCCAAAACAGGTACAGCATCTGGGATATAGGACATTTATATATCTGACTTCTCTCCCACAAATGGGACTCAAGGTGCCTGAGAATTAAATGGATCAAACAGAACTATAAAATGAAAAAAACATAAAAATGTAAAGCATAATTTAAAACCACACCAAAAGAAAAGATAACAAAGCACTCTCTCAGTTTCTCTGTATGATTGTGAAAGCTGGACAATGAAGAAGGATGAAAATCAACTTAAATGAAACATGGTGTGGAAGAAGGTCTACAGTTGATCTCCACAGACAAATAAATGGGCCCAAGAACAATCTATTCTCAACTCCCACTAGAAGCAAAGATGACTCAGTGCAGGAACAGATCGCCGCAAAAGGGTGGATTGGAGCCGCTCCAGAGCTAGTCAATTTGGAGCCGTGGCAAACACATGCTGCAGCCCCAATCCACCCTGATGCCAGCCCAAGTAGAAGCGGAAAAGATCTGCTCCTATTTGGGCCAGTAAAGGGCCGCCTTTGGCAGCCCCGGTGCAACCCCAGGATGTGTTCTGGACACTCCGGGGGTGTGCAATGTATAAATGCTACAACCTTGGAATGGCTGGAAGCTACCCATGTCTGGTTGGCCAGGGCAGCTTCTGGACATCTTGGGGGTGTGTGTGCCATCTAAATGCCACGCCCCCAAGCCGCCTGGAAGCCGGCTTTACCAGCCAGTCTATACAGGCTCTAACTCAAGATACTGTACTTTGGATAGATCAAAAGATGGTATCACCCACTGGAAAAGACAATGCTGCTTCGAAGTAAGCAGTAAGGAAAGAAGAAGACCATGGGCCCATACAGGCAGACCAAAATAAAGCTGCTTTGGGTGTCTTTGGAGGTATGCTATTTAAATGACACACACATCGCAAGAGGCAAGAAGCTGCATCAAAGCTGCACTCCAGTCCTTAGGACTGGAGCGTGGCTTTGGCGTGGCTTCCGGCCTCTTAGGACACATGCATCATTTAAGTAACATTCCTTCAAAGAGACCCGAAGCAACTTTATTTTGGCCTGTCTGTATGGGCCCCATATTAAGGTTCAGATTCACTTAGGAAAGAAAGCCACACCCCTGAGTTTGCAAACCCTGTTAATAAACAGGTCTCTTAGAAGTCTCCCATTTACAGGGTCACCATAAATTGAAGCCAAGTAGCCAGGCAGGCAGCCACACACTGTTAGCACACCCTGCATATACCCCACATTATATTGAGGTATAAATATTTTGTTATAATGGCAATTACATAGAAGCCAACAATATGATCCTGGAAAGGTCATGATGATCTTTAAGTGAACTTAAGGAGTGGTCATGAGTGGTCACAAAAGACCTGAGGGCATATGAAAAGGACCCATGTAACCAATGGGTTTAAGTATTGCTTCTTCCAAACCCCCTGCCATGTGCATTTCCTCCTGAAGGTTAAAGACAAAAGAGGTCTGTCAGTCTAAAGCAGTAAGCCATCTCCATGCTAGCTTTCATTGTAATTCCCAACATCTCAAACTCCCCAGGATTGTCCTGATTTTATTACTGCTTGATTAAATCAATGTCATCCGCCATCAACCAAAAATATTCCTTTTGTAACTCTGAAGTTAAAACCATCAACCAGATGGTAATCACACTGTTGCTGGAATTCTTGGAAAATCCACTCAAACTCACCCCAAAGATTGTTTTGGCACTCCTGACCTGAGCTTCCCCTAATGTGCCTTTTTCCTGAAAAAAAAGGAAAGGTGTAACTATTTCTAGAAGTCTCCAAGAAGATAGCGGCCCTGCACTCTTTAGTATAAACCCCCCACACCAATAATAATAATAATAATAATAATAATAATAATAATAATAGGGCTTCCACCATCTCTTTTGGCATTTTTGACAGTCTCTGAAGCTCCCAAAGGATCCCTTTGGCAGAAAACTGACCCCCAGATCTCCTAAAGTTGTTCACTCATGCTCAAAAGGAACCTTCTACGACCTAAAAACTTCAACTAACAAAACCCACGATCAGTATGGCCACTGGCTGTCTTGAAGGTGTATATCTCAAGTCTTAAGGACTAGAAGCTTGAAGAGTTATTGGATTCTTAGGATGTTCTAGTCTGTGCCAAACTCAAAATTCAACACTTATAAATGCAGAATTCACACCAGTTCATCTGTCAGTGTGGTACAAAGCCAGTGTGTATTCCAAGCAGAATGTGGTTAAAGTCCATAACAGCATCCATCTGGGGGAAGGAGGGCATGGAGAACCGGATGGCACTGGAGGGGTACCAACAAAACCTTTCCATCTTGTTTATAGATTTGTACAGCGTTCCATTGCCCAGCTGAACTTGAACATGCTGTGATGTGGTAGATTTTAGGGAGGAGAAGAATCACAGATAGGAACAGAGACATTTGTCTGTCTCTGGACTGAAAATGCTCAGCACGTGTTTAAAATGATCCATGTGTTAGGAAAAAAGGGGGGCACTATTAGCAGGATCATCAAAACAGGGTGTTGTGTGTTTTTATTCCCACCCTTCATAATTGTACATGTGCTTCTCTTGCCAACAGGTTCCCCTACTATAGAAAAACACTTGGTCAGAGCTTGGAAAACATTGCTTGAGCCCAGTAAATTACTTCTCCCTGCTTGTCCATTGCTGATTGATGAGCTAACTTAGGGAACAATATCAGTATGTGGAATATTGTCTGGACGAGTAGTCAATAATGATTGAAAATGCAGCATTTTCTGCAGTTTAAAAAATGCACAAGACATACCTGCTCACCCCCCTCCCCCGTCCCTCTAGTTATGAACACATTTCAAGAGGCATTTATTTATTCCCCTCCCATTATGGTTTTAGAAATACTCAACTAAAACAGGGATTCATAAGGGAAGGAAACATCATGGTTCCTGCAACAGACTTTGAACCCAAACAGCTGGACCACAAAGTAAACAAAAGGCCTTGAGGTGAAAAAGCAAGCCATAAACGCCAATGCAGGAGAGAAGCCATGTTTGTCCTTCTGCTAACAGGGCAGCTTCCATTCATGGAATGTGGAAGATGCTATTTTCCATTCCCCTGTGCACCCTCAAAATCTGCTTGAGACTGCTGAGAAACCATCTAGGATAGATTTTGGAAGGGTGGTGGTGGTAGAGGAGAATGAAGGTAGGAAGAGAAAAGGATAACGTCCTGTTGCATGAACAGAAGACTTCTCATATGACAATGAATTCCACCAATTAATAAAACAAAACATATACAAAACTTTTGCTTGCCATTTGTGCAAGGGTGGGGAGAGGAGCCAAAGGCAGCAGATTTTAGCTTATAGCACATGTAGTAATTAAGGACCAGTACCGATTGGCACTAAAAGTTGCCTTGCAGGCTGCATGGCATATGCATGACACACACTCCAACGCCGCCTGGAAGCTACTCACTTGCCCATACATGGGTTGGTTTCATGGAGCTCCAGCAATGTTGTGTTAAATGCCGCCTGCCACCTGGGCACCAGAAAGCTGCAGCGGAAAGGGTGCCCTTTTGCCGGCTCAAAAAGGAGCTGCATTTTGGCACCTCTTTTTGAGCTGGCAAATAGCTGGATTGGGGCTGCGGTGTGTGGTTGCTGCGGCCCCAATCTGGCATTCAAAGGGGTAGCGTAAAGCGCCCCCCCCCCGGGGCTGTCTATTACAGCCCTAAGTCTTCAGAGAGGCATTTGAACCTTTCAGAATAGGAAAATATTTTACCAAAGTTGTGGAATCACCAACTGTGGTGACATAGGGAAGGCTTTATGTCTAGGGAAGCTCAGAGGGACAGAACGAAAACACAGGAGGTCTACATTCAGCACCAAAGCATGAGGTTCTTCACTCCTATTTCTGGAGTAAGAATACGGCTGAATTGAAAACTGAGGGTGAGTCAAAATACCTGTAGTCATTTAAAGAAGCTTTTGATAAATCTTTACCTATTTGACTCCTCTTTTCTAGCTAGCTCTTCAAGCTAATTTTCAATGGAAGCCTCCCTTTCCTCCAGATGTTGGTGATAATATGCTTACCATTTGCTTTTGTTTCTGAGTAAGAGGGGCTCTCCTCAAAAGTGAAAATCTGTGGGACACAAGCAGGCGCCCCAACGCTCTGCCCTAAGTAGGAGGTAGAGGGATAATAAGAGTGCATCCTGTACTGGGAACTCATGCCATGACGGTTCTCTGGGCTTTTCACCTGTTCAAAAGAGAAAGGAAAAAGAAGTCACATGTTACACAAACTTGAGGAAACAACAACAACAACCAGAGGAACATTTGTTGGAATATCTGGGATTTTCTGTTTTACTTCTGTTATTGCCACTGCATTTGTAATGGAACTGTCAGCCAGATTCTTTGTGGCCTAACAAGTAGTACAGCACCAATGTTACTGTTTTAATTTACTGAAAGGTCTTTCAAGCTATAAAAAAACACTCATTTCTACAGAGAGCTAAAGGCAGAATGACAGAAGTTGCCCTGACTCTGTTGTCCACATTTCACTATCCTCAGTACTCAAAGGTTCTGTGTGCTATGGTACTACAGGTTCTGGTACTTTAGAAATTTTTGTATACACTTCTGCCCCCTAAAATATAATATTTAAATACAATTTCTCTCAAAGCATTAATTCTTTAGTAAGTGAAAACCTACATCATGAAATTCAGAGAAGGGTACAATCCAAAGAATTGCTTTTCAACTTTTATCTTAGTTCTGGAAATGAAACACAGGAATTTTGCTTTTAAATACATGCTAAATTAAATTATCTGATAGATTTATGTGATTATTGCTTATGAGGTACAGAAGTTAAGTATGTGGTGCTTTAACTTACAATTTCTATGCATTTTAGTGATACAAGTGAATATGTAAAAATCCCTTACATTTCCTGAAACTGTGTTGGTCCCAGAATTTTGCTGCTGTTATTTTTGTTGTTGCTTTTGAAAAGACTTCTCATGGAAGGGTAAGGGAAGAGGGGGGTTGGGGCTTCTTTTGGGTGCTCCCAGGATGAACTAAGCTCTTACCTTTTGCCTCTCTACTCAGAGAAGGAGAAGAGTTAAAATACACTACTTAAATTGACCTGTGGATAAGTTGACACAGCTTTTTGAGGTCAATTTTTGGACAAAAATTTCTCGACTTCTATGTGAGTATATACAGTATCTCAATAGGCTGTATCTTATTTCTTCACTTTCTCCCATGATAAGCATTGTAAGGCAAAACATAGCAATTTTATGGCCTTTCTATTGGCCTTCTCACAATTCTCAGAAAACTATGAACAAACTCAAAGGAATTAATCATACATGTGCATGTTCTTTTCGCCATGTTTGGTGTGCACTGGACACGAAAAGAAAAAACAATCAAACTCACAAAATCTTTGAATTCTGTAAACCCCAAAATTATTTGGGGATGCTAGCAAACAACCCTTAGAATTCTAAAACTTGAGGCTCATTCACCACACAGACTTCCTTCTGTTGCTACGCACCATATTTTAGGGTGGCATCAGAATGCCAACCTCTGTAAACAAGATGATTTTAAAGTGTGTTATTCATACCGTGGACCTTCTGCTTGAGATTTTCTTTGCATCCCCCCAAATAATCACTGGACAAGGGTAATATAATTTTAGTAGCTCTAACGGCACTGCTATCCACTGGTGCTGAAAGGATGTTGGGTTTGTTTTCCTTCTCCAGAGGATATGGGCAGTGACCTGTTTCCTTTCAAGCTCTCTTGTGTTTCTCTCCCTTCCTTTCGTATTCCTTTAAAAAAAACCTATAACCCACCTGAAATCCTAGGATCCAATGAATTATTACAACTATTATTATTAGTATGTGGTTGCTGACTTGCAAGAGACATGTTTTATAATCTTATTATCGAACCAGTTCTATGAACCACAGTACGACCGACAGACAGAAGCAAGGCTCTGCAAACAATATGCGTTGGATTAACCACAGAAGAAAATCTAGGAAGCGTTAGGCTTTGTTTTATTAAACTGCTTAGAATATATAACACAGTAAATCTGAGCCACAAGGTTTCCTTTTTATAGAGCTTAGCTACCCTATTTTATAGTAACAGTAAAGAACCAGCCAGACATAAAAATGCTTGACCTTAGCACTGTATTATAATGGGACCTAGGAGATAATTTACCCAATGAGAATGCTGAGAGTAGTGTATTAATTCCTTTTAGCTTGAGAGACACTGAAAACTCTTCCTTCAATGTGTCACAGCAGTGTCAAAAATACACCATTAATTCTGTGGCGGGAGGGAGATTAATCCTCACAGGCTACATAATGAAAAAATGTGGTCTGAGGTAAATCTTCTAGTCTTCAGGTGGAAAAACAAACATATTCCAACCCTCTAAAATAAACAAATGATATGCCATGTTAAGTTCTTCCCCTTTGTTGCTGCTGGATGAAAAACATGAAAAGATGGGCTTGTACACTCCTTTTCACTGCTGAAACGCATGGAAAGATGGGTCTGGGGAAGCGGATAGCACCAAAATGTTTGTGCATATATACTAAAGGCTAAGATTACACCAGTCCTGTCACCATATTTCAGCAGTCTTTCAGAGCAATGTATCCATGTTCAGAAGTCATGTACATCTCACTGGGAAAGAGGGAACAGCTGATCCTCATTCTTATTTTGCAATGGTAGGACAGGCTATATGGTTTCTGTGTCTCATGAGTGTGTATGCACCTTCAAGTTGCCTATCCATTTATGGCAACCCCAAGGATCTCATAGGTTTTTCTGAGGCAAGAGATACTCAGAAATGGTTTTGCCAGTTCCTTTCTCTGAAATACAGCCTATAGATCCTGGTATTCATTGGCTGTCTCCCATCCAAGTATGAACCAGGGCTGACCCTGCTCAGCTTCCAAGATCAGACAGGAACTGGTGCCTTTAGGCTGTTTGTGCTCAGAAACAAAAACATGGCTTGAATCCTACTGTTACAAGTAAAGTAGACCTGCTGAATTAATGGACTGTACCTTTGTGGTGACTCACCATTCAACAGCTGATTCAACAAGTTTACACTAGTTGCGACTAACTAATATGATTCAGAGCCATGAATGCAATACCACTTCTTAGTGCTTTGATAAGCTTTATTTACAAGATTATCATGGCTGGACACAGTGAAGGGATTGAAGCCTTTCACACATCAGTAAACTCCTTCTTTTATAGGCTGGTGGCAACCACAATCTAGAGAGGGGTTGTAAAGGTTGTGGTTAAGACTTTCCTGCAGTTGCAAGATGACTGGATGTTGTCTGTATTAGTAACCCATGGCTAGTGATGTTGAGTGCAGAAAGTATTTCCCTGAACTACAGATCTTGTTTGCCTATCTTTCTCAACAAGAATATTGGATTTTACCACTCCAGATGAAGTTTATGTATCTCAAGAGACTTAAATATCTGTAGTACTCATGAGGTTTATGAAACAATAGTACACTGGATTCATTTTGAGTTACCGGAGCTTCAGTTCTAAAACCGACTAAGTGATTTGTGCAGCATAAAAAAGGGTGACACCACTATGGAGCAACTCTTGGATTCTATAGTGAAAACCCCAAGCACTATCTATATCTGTCCCACCTTGACAGACAAACTTAATTAACCTTTGCTATTCTGTTCCAACCTATTGTTTTAGACAAAAGCAGTGACCCACAAACAATATGTTACCATCAGAATCTCAACCGCCGTGACATCAAGAGATATAGCCCTATCAGCAGTATTGGAAAATAAACAGCTTAGATTAGCTTCTCCAAGAAATATGGATTATATTCATGTCACACTTGAGCTGTCAGAAACATTGGGTTACTTTTAGCATAAATCTGTACTGTGAAGGGTATCTTACAAATACAGTTTATGATATGCTCCAGGAATGACAAACTAGAACTGTTTCAGACTGCTGAGAGAACCCAACAATATTGTGGCTATTGGACCCAACAGTTAAAATTCCAACTGGCCTTTTTTCTAGACTCCTGAAGACTAATTAAAAAAATCTTACTTGCACTCAATATAACTTTCCTATTTCATATAAATATATACAATTCTTTTCTGTGAGTCTTCTCAGGAGAACAATGTGTTGACTTTTTTCTTTCTCTCATCTTCACTTTCCTTGGTTGTCTTCAGCCACATCTTGGACTAGCCCACCACTTTTATAAAAACATCTATATTTACACCAGAAGAAAGACAAAACTAGTGAAATATTCCAGATTCTTCATTTTTCCTTCACATATTGAAATCATCACAACTCTTAAGAAACAGAGTGTGCTAACTCTTCTAGACACCAGTAACAATTGTTGGGGAACTGCAGCAACCGCAGAATGGGTGCTTTCCAGCTCTGGACAAAGCATTCATTTTACATAAGCTACCAACTTATGAAAAATGTTCCCATGTGACAACACTCCTCGCAAACATTCTAATCTCTGACAACAGCTTTTCATGTGGATTCCCATAAATTTTGTAAAGAGTCTGCAGAACGAAGGCCAGCAGCTACTAGGAACATATGGACTGGCAACAGAGTCTACCAAAATGGCTTTTGGTTCTTTCACACCACACAGTTAAAGCACTGTGATACCACTTAGGCTCCATCCTATGGAATCCTGGAATTTGCACTTTCGCGAGGCATCTAGAATTATCTGCCAGAGAGCTCTAAGGCCTACCTTTCCCAGAATTCTGTTCCATGCAGCCATGAAAGTTAGTGTAATCAAGGTACAGTCAGCCATCCACTGGTTCAACCATCCACAGCTTGCAAATAATATATATAAATATATATACACATTGCTAAAAGCAATCATTGATTTTACCATTTTATATAAGGGACACTATTTTACTATGCCATTGTATTTAATGGGACCTGAGCTTCCACGGATTTTGGTATCCAGGGGTGGTGGTGGTCCTGGAACCAAACCCCAGTATATACCAAGGGACCACAGTATTGTATCCATGTAGTATTAAGGGCCCCAGACATTTCTATACATTAGTGTTCTTGTGTGCATCATGGTAACATGAACCATTTGGGTGACTTATTAACTAAGGACTGTAATGGGGGTTAGGGCAATGAAGGTAACATTGCCTTAGGCAAAGAGGAAAATATTTTCAAAGATCATATTCTAAGGTGCTTAAATGATGTTGAGTGTTTTTTTAAATCCTTCACACACAAGTTGTTTAGGTCAACAAGCTCAACACCTCCTGTAATTAACAATGTAATATATCTCTCGGTACAGCCAATTAATTTTTCATTTTAGCTGCCCACGGCATTTATTTTATATTTCCCTCCTAACTATTGGCACAGGAAGAAAAAAACACACAAAAACCCCACCCAGAGGTAGCCAAAAAGGAACATGGGGATTTTTTAAAAATCATGTTTCATTTAAAACATAAAGCTTCAGAATCTCACATGTAGGTAGTAATTCAAAGTTTAATGCCTCAGCATATGGGCTGAATTCTCTTTGACCACTGTCCTTGGCTAGACAGATAACACTGTTGTGGCAACCCTAAGGCGACCCCGTAACTGTTTTTTTTTGGGGGGGGGGGCAATATTTGTTCAAGGAGGGTTTGCTTTTGCCTTCTTCTAAGGCTGAGAGGGTAACATGCTCAAGGTCACCCAATGGGTTTCCTTGGCTGAAGCACTATGCTGGATAATGCATCTCCACGAAGAGGACAGACTTAGTAACTGTACCTCAGTTTCCTGCACAAGAGTATAGAATTCCTATTTGGACAGTCTTTTAAAAGTATTGTCCTATTCAAAGAGACACTTGACTTGAATAACTGAGATGTCAATTCATACTGGAGAGACTACAGCGCGGTACATACTGCTCCTCTGAGACAGCCTGCACCCACCCCATTTATCTCCGGGTTGGGGGCAGGGCAACCTCACAAGCAGCCCTGCAGCCCCAATCCGGAGTTTTTTCTGGGCCATGGAGAAGCAGAAAAATGCCGCTTCTCTGTGATGTGGAAAAGGGGTGTCTTTGGGCTTCATGCCTCTGGACACCCCGGGAGCCACAGCCATTTGGGGCTTCATGCCCCTGGACAACCCGGTATCATTCCTGCAGCCATTTGGTGGCTGCGGGAACGAGGCTCGTGTCCAGAAGGAGCTCCGTTTTGGAGCTCCTTTTCACACCGCAGCCAGGCTGCTGTAAGCGGCCTGGGGTGGCGCAGATGTCATGCACATGCCGCACCATTCAGACACGGCGTGTGCCTGATGTAATCATGACAACCCCTGTGTATCTGGGAGGCCGCCATGATTACAGCGCTGCCATGTACTAGGGTTGCAGGGCATGTAGACGCTCTGCCCCTGGGCAACCCTAGTATGTGGCCAGGCCGGCGCAAAGCACCGGTCTGAATCACACTTCTGGCTGCGATTCTATACATCCAGGGGGAGCAATGTTAACGTCAATGGGTCCAGGGGTTCATTTTTTACCTCTATGATCCCCTGGGGCCACAGAGACTGCCAAATATGCTTGAGAACAAAAAACACACCAACCAGAAGTTTTGAAAAACAGCTCTTTTTTGATGTTAAACATTGTGTGATCAGGGTGGCAATAAAATATGTCTAAAAGGTGAATTGTCACTCATGGAAGCTTCTTTTTACAGGAAAAAGACAGTCTGAGGAAGGCGGCTCAGGAGCCACAAAAAAGGTCAATGAACTGGATCTCTGCCCTCTCCTGCTACACACACACACACACACACACACACACACGGAACTAATATATACTGACTAGGAACTACACTTTTCAATGGGGATGGTTTCCAAGTACAGTCACAGCCCTCCCCATAGGCGGGCTTGCCTTCCACGGTTTTGAGCCTACGCAGAAAACAAGCCCTGGGATAAGTAATGGGGCGTGTACCCAGGGCACGTGCTTTGTGCGCCGCCATAAGCGCACAACCCATTATTTTCTGTGGGGCTTGAGCATATGCTCTTTTCTCCATACGCAAGGGAGTCCAGAACAGATCCCCCACGTATGGGGAGGGCGGACAGTACAGGTCTATCACACAAGAAAGCATGTATCAACTGAAGGGTGTCACCAGTGTGAGCCACAAATAGTTGATCACCAAAGGGTTGACATCTCTTAAACTGGATGGAGGCTTCTAATTTAACTAATCCACTATGGTGAGACATTAGTAAAAAATCCTGTATTTTAAACAGTGCAGGATTCCATGACTCTCCTGTTCTTATAAAGTAAACTCAACCCCACTCATTGTGTCAAGCAGTGTAGGAAGGCAAGCAAAGTCAGACCTGCCAATCCTTTCTCCACTCAGATTCATTCATTTTCAACATGAAGAGCCAAATGACCAGAACTGATTTTTTTACTGCACTGATTTGCATTAGCAAGAAAATGTTGATCTCCAAGTGAAACAGAACCTTTGCAACTCTACTCTGTAAAATGCTTCATGTGAATGAGCAATCTTGCAGTTTGCCTGACTAAAAATCCAAAGGCTTGCACCTTTCCATATCAACAAAAGTTGGCCTCCTAAAAAAGATCTTGTCTATTATTTCTGCACACCCATTTATTATCAACTTTCTTGAAAGCAGATAGTGGACTGTAATAAAATACTGGAAAGAGAGAAAAACTTCCAAATGCACAAGTTTCATTTTTCCCAAAAATTCAGGAAATTCTCTCATTTTGCTGAAAAAAATCAGCAGACTGCAAACTCAATGAAACAATACAGTTTAAAAATTCCCCTACACATATAGTGTGACTACTCACAGCCTTTTGCAAAAGGAGTCTAATACTAGCTATTGAGGAAATATAGCACTCTACTAATTCTACATAGTGCTGGTATTTAAGATTTACATGGTGTCTACACTGGTTGCTTAGTCCAGGGCCAGTCTGGATCATTATGCCCCAGAATGGCTCTGGACTGAACACTATGGTGACCATACACACTGGTCTGAATCTGATGTGACACACGGGCCAGCCAGGCCAACATGGAATAGGCCCCACTGGGCCATCCAATTTTCAGAGCTGTTTCCTTGCAGTCAGGAGCTCCATATAAAGGTTGGCTGTTAACATCTGTTGAAGACAAAGACAGGCACTTGGCCATGTGATCAACAAGGAGCCCAGGTGCCCATTTTTGTCCTCCACAGATGTGGCAGCATGCTGGGGCAGGCTTTACACAGTTCCTGCCTAGAAGGAAGCAATAGCAGCTCCCAAAACTGGCCACCACCTTTCCTTGCATTGCTCAATGTGGAGAAAGGGGACGGTGTGGCTCTTGGCGTGCAGACAAGTGAATAGCTGTCCATATGCCAAAAAAACCCGAGGTCACTCCAGAGTTTCCTCAGTTTTGCTAAGTTTGGAACAAAGTTTGTTTAGTAAGGGCAAAAAAACAGAGATCCACCCCAGAAGTAGCTATATGTCACCAGAACTTCCAGCAACAGCTTTGGGGTGATGTTTTTCACTGGTGAAAACAAGCCCTTAGAATAGTATTCTTTATCACAAAGAGACACTGTGGTATAGTGGTTTGAGTGCAGGACCGGGATTGTGGGACAGCAGGGTTCAAGTCTCTGATCAGTCATGGAAACCTACTGCATGATATTAAGTAAGTCACACTCAGCTTCAGACAGAGGCAATGGCAAACGTTCTCTGAGTAAGTCTTACCAAGAAAATCCCATGAAAGGGTCACCATAGGTTGACGTTCACTTGAGTGTACACAGCAACACAACAACACAGTATTCTTATCATACTATCAAGTTTCATTTTTAAAAGACAATATCTTATTATATTTTCATTCTCTAGTTATATCATTATTCATTGATTTTCATTAGATGTTCATTAGTCATTCTAAACATTATTTATCTGTTTATATTGTAGTTAATATTGTAATCTTTACATGCCTCATCATATTTTTTTCAATGCTACTTTGGCTAATTCCTCTTTATCTTACTTTATTACATTTATAGCCTGCTTTTCACAGGATTCTTTTCCTATTCCAGTTTAGCTTCACAATACTCCTGTGAGTGTGACTCACCCAAGATCACCCCAGTGAGCTTTGAGAGTGAATGGGGACTTGAACAGGATATTCCCAGTAAACAGAAACAGGATCTTCACCTAAGCCTGAACAAATAAACAAACCCATGCTTCTGGTGATAGAAAGATGGCTTGGATGCTGTATAGAGACATAAAGCTATAAACAAAGCATATGCAGCAAGCTTTGACATTTCAAATTATTTGGATTACAATTCCCATCTGCTCCAATTAGCATGGCCAATGGCAAGGGACTGTGGGAGCTGTTGTCCCAAACATTAGGAGGAATGATGATTCTTCCTGTAAACCAAGGAATGTAGTGTGAATGTCATGAACACAGACCGTCATCTGTTAAAAGGTGAGGTGGGGCAATAGTCTAATACAGCACTTTTCAGCCCTTTATCTTTATGAAATGTTGGGCTTCAGTACAGGTTAGGCGGGCGGGGGGGTGTGGCCTTGATACATAGGAACACCGTGTCCCTCACCAGGAACCACATCCGACAGACGTCCTACATCGAGTGTATTTACCTGACCCTAAAGGCTAGAGACAGTCTAGGGATTCTGTTAGTGTATCGGCCACCCCGTGCCTTAGCGGACTCCTTTAACGAGCTGACACAGTTGGTCGCTGAGCTGATATTGGAGACGCCCAGGCTACTTGTCCTGGGTGACTTCAATATCTCCCTCACGACCAGCTATGTTCCATCCGGTGCGGCTCGGGAATTCATGGATACCATGACGGACATGGGCCTGTCTCAGCTGATACAGGGTCCTACGCATTGTGCGGGTAATACTCTCGATTTGGTCTTCTGTTCGGATGCAGAAAATCCGTGGGCGGAAATAGCTAATGTTTCCCCCTTGTCATGGACGGATCACTTCCTGGTAGAGGTGAAAATCAAGGCCTCTACCCAGATCCCCCCCGGGGGTGGTGGACCTATTAGGATGGTCCACCCTCGAAGGCTGATGGAACCCAAAAGGTTCCAAGAAGCTTTAGAGGGGTACATGGTTGGAAGTGACGGCGACTCTGTTGATGCCCTCACCGGTACTTGGAATACCGGTCTTTCCAGGGCTATACATAGTATCGCTCCCAAGCGCCCTCTCAGGCCTGCTTCCAAATGTAAGCCTTGGTATGCGGAAGATCTCCGGGCAAGGAAGCGGGTACTAAGACGGCTAGAGTACCGTTGGCGGAAACACCTTTGCTTAGACGACAAGGCTCTCCTAGCCCAACTGTTAAAGGACTACGGAGAGGCGATATGAGCAGCAAAGAATTCGTTCTATGGTGCTCGTATTGCGTCCGCAGAGTCGCGTCCGGCAGAGTTGTTCAGGGTGGTCAGGGAGCTAACTCAGCTCCCTCCTGCCCTGAACCAGATCCTTGAACCTACTAAGGCCTGCTGTGACTTATTTAACTACTTTTTTGCGGATAAAACCTCTCGCATAAGCGAAGGTCTGAACGCCGACATTTTAGCAGAACCTAGGGTAGAGGTGTCCAGAGCCTCCGTGGACTTTATTAAACTGGATCGGTTTGAGTCGGTGAGTACCGAGGATGTGGACAAGATCCTCGGAAGTGTTCGGAAGACAACCTGCTCTCTCGATCCCTGTCCCTCGTGGTTAGCGGCCCAGGGGGGACCAGCGGTAACAACCTTGTTACGCCGGATAGTTAATACATCTTTGAGGGATGGGCAATTTCCATCACAATTGAAATTGGCCATAGTAAAACCTATTCTAAAAAAGCCCTCCCTCGACCCCCTGGTTCATAATAATTATCGGCCTGTTTCGCTGCTACCATTTTTGGGAAAGGTGATCGAGAGGGCGGTTGCAATCCAGCTTCAGGCGGTCTTGGATGAAACGGATTATCTGGATCCATTTCAAACTGGCTTCCGGGCGGGTTAGGGGGTTGAGACGGCCATGGTCGCCTTGGTCGATGATCTCCGTCTGGGCATCGACAGGGGTAGCGTGTCCCTGTTGGTGCTCTTGGACATCTCAGCGGCTTTCGATACCATACACCATGGTATCCTTCTGGGACGCCTGGCAGAGGTGGGAATTGGGGGCACTGCGCTCCAGTGGTTCCGGTCCTATCTCTCTGGGAGGTCCCAGATGGTGCAGCTGGGAGACGTGTGCTCCGATGAGCGGGCCCTTAAAACTGGGGTCCCTCAAGGAGCCATTCTGTCTCCCATGCTATTTAACATTTACATGAAACCGCTGGGAGAGATCATCCGGAGACATGGGGCGCGGGGTTATCAGTACGCTGATGACACCCAAATTATTTTCTCTATGTCTCCGACTGATGCAGTGACCAGGGATGGGGTCTCTCCTCTCGTGGCCTGTCTAGAGTCAGTAATGGGTTGGATGAGGGAAAACCGACTCAAGTTGAATCCAGAGAAAACGGAGGTACTAGTGATAGGTTCCCCTGGTCCAGGAATGGCGGTGGTTCCACCTGTCCTGAACGGGGTCACGCTCCCTGTGAAGGACTCCGTGCGCAGTCTGGGGGTGCTTCTTGACTCGTCGCTTCACCTGACTACTCAGGTGAATGCGACGGTCAAGAGCACCTGTCATCAGCTTCGGCTTATTCGCCAGCTGCGCCCATACCTGGCCCAGAGGGACCTAGAAACTGTTGTACATGCTCTGGTAACCTTGAGACTGGATTTCTGCAATGTACTCTACATGGGGCAACCCTTATACCAAACTCGGAAGCTGCCAATGGTGCAGAACATGGCAGCCCGGCTGGTCACTGGCGTTTCCAGGACCAGCCATATAACACCGGTACTTAAAGATCTCCATTGGCTGCCCATTCGCTTCCGGGCTCAGTATAAGGCGTTGGTAATTACCTATAAAGCCCTAAATGGCTTGGGCCCAGGATACCTAAAGGACCGCCTCTCCCTGTACATTCCGCCTCGCACCCTCAGAACGTCTGGGCAGCAATTACTGAAGGTGCCTGGGGCGAGATTATCCTCCACTACACGGAGGACATTTTCCACTGCTGCCCCAGCCCTTTGGAATACGCTGTCCACTGAGCTCCGCTCGACTACCACCCTGGCCCAATTCAGGAAGGATCTTAAAACCTTCCTCTTCCAACAGGCATTCCCCGAATAAAATCCTGTGGGCCTCCCTCCTCTTCCGTGGCCAAGAGGTTGGGCTATGGGGCTTTTTTGCCTGTTATTTTTATTGTGTAAGATGGCTTTTGATACACTGTATTTTAATGTTTTATGTATGGATGTTTTAACTTTTGTTGTAAGCCACCCTGATCGCAGGAAGGAGCGGGATAGAAATAAAAACTTTATTATTTTATTAGTACCCAGAATCCCTGACCATTCGCCATACTCTTTCAAACTTCTCAGAGCTTGAGTCCAACAATACTTAGAGGACCAATGTCTGCAAAGCACTGATATATTGTATGCAAAATTCCCTCTATATCATATATTATGGCACCCCCATCTTGTGCTTCTATGGCATGATCCTGGAGCAATTCCAATGATACTCAAAAAACCCAAGGCAATCTTGATGCAGAGCAGGAAAATAGTCATGGGTCTAGCACACAACATCCTGATGTTACTTAGATGCACACAGTAGTACCTGCCACTGGTTTCCTGACTGGCTTGACATATATGTTGCTGGGAGGCTTCGGAGGCTGTTTTTAACTGGAGGCCCCACCAGAGAGCTCCCCATGTCACCAGAAGTAGTTTCACTGGCCATAGCCATCTGGTACTGGGAGTAGTTATACAGGTTGTTGTAGTAAGGATACAAGGATGGCTGGTAAAAACTGCTGTAGTAGGTGGAGTCCACAACTAAATCAGATGTGCTCTCCAGGTGCCCTCTGCTGGCCAGGGAAGGAATGTCCTGAATCAGCATCCGTCCTTCTGGAAAAAGAAAAGAAAATATACTGGGTCATGAAAGAACAGAAGCAGTTCCTAAAGGTCTGTGCTCTATACCTGGGCTCCATCTCAGACCTTGTGTTCCAGACTAAAAGGCAAAGGAGTGACAGAGAGAGGGAATCTGAGAAGATGGCATACAATCAGCGGGATCAGTTCAAAGACACCCACTCTGTGCCCTCCCAAATTTTGCAAAGAAAGAGGAGGGGACCCATATCCTTCCATTCACTTACCCACAGTATATGTATAAATATTTCATATCTTGCATACCTTATCGTATCATATCCCTTGCATATCTCACTATACTGCCACTAGCATCCTTATCTTGTGGCCGCACAATAAAAGGTGGAGAGCATTACTGCTCCTGTCTCCCATCTACTTATTTATCTATTTTACGATATCTCTATGCTGTTCTTCAGCCAGAGCAGTTCACAGTAAGAATATTACAGGAAGAGTATTTCTCCTTGACAGTATCAGCTCTGGAATAGCAAGCACTATCAGATGTTACTCAGTAGCTGCTGGCTTGTACCACAGGCAGAAGTGGCAGGAGAGATGTGGTGTCCAGGTAGTGGGAAGGACAGATGTTCGCCAGATTCCTCTTTCCAGTCCATCTGCTCTTACTGCTTTATTTATTTAAATTCATAATGCAACAGCTGTTCTGTCAGGTTGATGGAGAGAAGGAAAAGAGGGCCACCAACAGCCTTCTGAGGTCTAATTGGCACTGCAGAATTAATGCAGTTTGATACTGATTTAACTGCCATGGCTCAATGCTATGGAATTTGGGGATTTGTAGTTTTGTGAAATATTTAGCCATCTCTGTCAGAGCTCTGGTATCACAACAAACTACAATCCCCAGAATTCCAAAGCACTGAGCCATAGCAGTGAAAGTGGTGTCAAACTGCATTATTTCTGCAGTGCAGAGTAGACCTGAGATGCCAGCTCCATTGCGTTTTACTTCTTCCCAACTGTCATACCCAGCAGCCATATTATCAGGCTGAGATATCTGCATAACATCAAGAACTTATGACTGAATTTTCTTGTTTTCCTCTTCCTTCTTATCTCCCTTTTCTTTTATGTTGTATCATTTCAGACTCTAATATGAGAATAGGAATTCCCTTGTCTTTTTTACTTCATATTCAAGTCACTCCACAAAAGCCTTTCAAAATTTAGAAAAAGGTATAAGTATAACAAATGAAAAAGTGAATAAATAAATCAACCCTTCCACTGCAAAAACAACCTCTCAAGGTGGTTAACACTAAACATAAGATAAAATATGAAATTGCAGTTAAAATATATAAGAAATTATGTTTAAAATATATGAATATAAACATGTATGCCCAGCAAATAGTTTAAATGCCACAAGCTTGCTTGAGAAAACAACCTTTGCATGCTGGTAGAATAAATAGAGATAACCTGATCCCTCTTGGCTTTCCAAGCTCTGTTCTGTATTGGGCTATCAGCACAGAGAAGCATAGAAGCTCCAATAAACTTGTCCAAAAAATCATCAAAAAATCAATCCCAAACCAGATGCTTGCCAAATGACAGAGTAATGGGGAAGGGCTGTATTAGCATGGAACAGCAGCACAAGACTGAGGAAATATAGCAATATTCACAATACGGTGCACAGCCCAAGAGATAACAAGTCACTGGAATCACTGACATCAGAGATAATACCCCAGAGGTGATAACAACTCTTGTAGTAACTCCACATCTCAATCACAACAGAATGTCAGATAGTAACTAGTTGTACCCATGCAGATATTACGGAATTCCAGCTCCATCATGCTCCTCCAGTAGGTAGGACTGATGAGAGCTAAAGTCCAGAAACATCTGTGGGGTCACAAGTTGGCCAATCCTGCAACAGAAAGATTTGCTGCCACACTGCAGAATTAATGCAGTTTGACACCACTTTAACTGTTGTGGCTCCATTCTATAGAATTCTGGGATGTGTAGTTTGTAGTGGCACCAGAGTTCTGTGAAAGGATATCTCACAAAACTAGGAATCCCAGAATTCCATAGCATTGAGCCATGGCAGTTAAAGTAGTGTCAAACAGCATTAATTCTTCAACGTTGATGCAGCCTTGTTCAATGACATTATTGCCGTTATTGCAGTTTGACTGTCCGGGGAAAATCAATCTGGAGGACAAACAACAGTGAAGTGGAAGAAAGAAAGAATGTTTGTAAGGAAAGGCTATGCAATGGGGCACATGCTTCTGTTGCATTCTAACTGTAAGTGATTAAGTATGTATTATGGGAACACCACAAACCTTGTTCATTAAATGCTAGAAATGAGAAAAACAATGGACTTCAGATGGACAGTTTGCTTCTTTTCTCTCTGTCTGCCTGTTCAGGCCTCACACAACTGAGCTCTAATATGATTTAAAGATCTCTGAAAGCCAGCGGAGAAAACAAAATGCAGGGCTACATCTTTTTGTCAGTAGGCATCTCTTTGAAATCAAATTACATTTCCATCTTAGCAGTGCCAGAGTTTCTAAATCGTCAATAGTGCAATGTATTAAAGATTTCAACAAAAATGCCACAGTTTAAATTGAAGGTCCTCTACAATCAATAAGCAAAATCATTCCAGACAACTTGTGGCTAATTCACTTGTCATAAATCAAGTGGGCATATCTGCAGTCTGAGTACAATGCTGCATTCCCAAGGATAGCCAGGCCCTGAAAAGACACAGAGCAAGGCAACAGAAATTTAATAAGAAAAATAGATTAGAAGTGGGACAGGCTTGAAACCTGTTTGTTTTTTGTAAACTTGAACCCCAAAATGCAGTAATGGGAATGAAGTGCAAAACAGATGGAGGGACGATCCTATATGGTGGGCCCTTGGTCTCCACTAAGGTTTGGTTCAACGAATCCCCCGCCCCTTGTGGATACCACAATCTGTGGATGTTCAAGTATCATTAAATAGGATGGCATAGTAAATTGGTGCACCTTATAGCAAAATCATGGGTTGCTTTTTGGAATTTATATTTTTTTGAATATTTTCAAACTGTGGATGGTTGAATCCGTGAATCAAGAATCTGTGGATATGGAGGGCCAACTGTACTTCAGATTTAAAAAGTGTTTTTTGTTTATTTTCTTTCCTGAACAAGAACTGCTCCCAGTCATCATTCTTGGGTTTCTTCATTTTGGTTGATTAATTGTGGGTGAGTAGGGGGTGCTCCTAATTTTGAACAACTGAAGAATGGGAAATCCTCTCTCTTCTATTACAAATCTCCCAAAGAACTACCAGCAAATTCTATTCTACTTCATATCCACACCAAAACAGACCATTTTCCATCCACGAAGAAATGAGTCATGTATTCCCAGATTAAGAAACAAATAAACAGGAAGGATAAATATGGATATACACAACTCACAAACAGGTTCCACAAGACAAACAGTGAGGGAAAAATATACTGCTTCAAAAATATAGTTAAGAATGCAAAACATTAGATAAAATAAATGTGTAAATGTAAAAAGAGTAAATTCCCAAAGACATTCCAGAAAAGTGAAGAAAATCCTAAAGCGATGGAAGCTGAAGGATTCCCAACTAGAAAGGAAGATATAAATTTATGCAAAATGAGGTTGGAGACCAGGCTTCTACTGTATCTTTAGAATAAAATAAAGGATGGAAGTTCTAGTAGCTGGGGTAAAGCTTTTTTCCCCATCACTGCATCTCAATTTTCCTCCCTGTTTTAACAACCTTAGACAGCATCTTTGCTACCTTTCCCATCCCACTCATCAAATGTGAAATGCATCTCTCGCTCTCTCTTTCCCCCCTCTCATTCCAGATCAATACACCGTATGATAAATACTATCATCGATCTTCTATGTTGTACAAAGGGCTCCAGGCATACGACATATTAGCAGCAGTTCATAACAATTCATTTCCAGAGAAAATGGTTTATTTCTAAAGCAAGTATAGCTTGCGGAGCCTGTTACACTACACATAAAATGTCAGTGAACTCCTGTTAGGGGACAGGGCATGGCCAGATGGCAGCTGACTGATCACAGGACTTAGAACAACACTTTCCTGAAATACACAGAAAAACAAAAGCACAAGAATGGCACAAATGTTTCTCAAACGACTCTTTGTGAACATATGAAGTGACTTCACTCAGGATCAAAGCACTGGTCAATCTAGTTCAGTGCTTCCCAAACTCTGGCCTTTCCAGTGTTTTGAACTTCAGCTCCCAGAATCCCGGACCATTAGCCAAGATGGCTGAGGCTTCTAGGAGCTGAAGAGCAAAACATCTGGAGGACCAGAGTTTGGGGATCACTGAACGTTCTCTATTCTGTCAGCAAACTCTCCTTGTTTTGCTTTACCACCTATTTCCAATTAAAATGGAACTGTCACCCTGATACAGTGTCTGTCCAGGGCAGGCATTTACTGCTTGACCTCACGCAGCAGCACATCTTAAACAACTCCTGAAAGAGCTTTAGGCGTGGTACAGACCACCCTTTTGTGTCATGCTGGTGTCAATTTTAGGGTTAGGGACCACTCAGCAACCACATGGTCCCTAACCCTAGCACGGCTGCATAGCAATGGCGCCATCCCGTGTACATGGGCACTGCCATTGTGACGTTAGCGTAATGTTCCTGGTAGTGTGTCCATTGGCGCATTTGCAACATCCACTCTGCAGCGCTAAAAGAACCTGGTTTTTCCAGGTTCTTTTTACTCCGGAGGGAAGCCGCATGGTTTGGCAGCTGCGGCTTCCCTCTGAAGGGCATTAGACTGCTGGCTGGCCACCCTTTGGGGCGGTCTGTCCCACGCCTTAGTTAACTACAAGGAGTATTAAGTGATATGTGTAATCCAATGCTGCTGTCCAAGTTCTTCACCAGCAATGATGGGGGGTCAGAAACAAAAGAGAAAATGGGAGAAACATGGGAGATACAGACTTGTACGTGGAGAGAGAGACTGCCTGTAAAACAGTCTCTCCTACTGTCACCCCACCACCCAGTCTTTGCTTTTATGTTGTAACTGCAAGGAAAAGTATAACTGATTTGACACACTACCAGGAACATTGTGTTTTATCTATATTTATGTTTTGTCAAAACCACTGAGTGTGCCACAGCTCCCGTGGCTGAGTCCAATCATTTTAATCTTTGCAGCAGGCTCCAGCTCATAGCCTAGTTCTTTTAATCCACTTATAAAATCATCACTAACTGATGTTTCTAATGAGTTTTTTTTAATAAAAATATATACATAGTACCATAATGGTATCATGTGAGTATTATATTGCTGTAATAAAATTAAGCTAATTAATTAAGGCATTCCCACCCTCTGGAATGCCCTTCTACAGGAGGCTAGGCTGGCACCCTCCCTGCTTTCCTTCTGCTGGCAGGCAAAGATGTTTTTATCAAGCAGGGTTTTAATATATAATTGTGTCAGGGAGGCTTTTATAAATCGTGTGTGACCTAGATGTTTTTTTTAAATTGTATGTTTTATATAATTCTATATAATTTTCTATATAATTAATTAATTAATTCTATATAATTTCAAAATGATTTTATCTTTGAGCCACCTTGGGTCCCTTTCTGGAGAAAGGCAGCACTGAAATGAAATGAAATAAATAATTTATCCACATCCTTTAACCTTGCTGCACTATGATGTTACAGCATCAGAAGGAAAACCTTCTCCAGCATCCAAAGCACCTTTTCTTCTGGGAAACGTAGCAGGTTCAAAGAGGTTCACAGTATGGGGGAAGGTCCCAATATTGATTACATTTAAAACCTAAAATAGGCCAAGGAGATCTGTTCTGCTTCCAATAACAGCACAAGGAAAATGGCATTTCCACCATTTCCACCCTCCTCCCATCAGTGGGAGAGGCAGAAACAATCAGAAGCAAGTTCTTGCTATTGTCTTACTCTAATTCAGGGTGTTGGTGATGGAAACATCCTCCTCCTTATACCCCAAAATGCACCCCCTTTGCCCAATCCAGCTGCATATTCTTAAACTGGGTTGGGGGAAAGTTTGAGTCAGGATACATTACTGAATTATGTAGATGTAAGTAAATTACATGATGCAGAATGGAAGAAGCCTAGTTGATAGGAAAAAACAAAAAAGATGCAAGACTTGAGAAAACTGTTTCCTCCCAGCTGTTATGCTCTACTAACAATGTGACATATACAGTATTTATAGCAATGTCCAGAAAAGTTATTTTTTGGACAACATCTCCCACAATCCCCTAGCCAAAATGTCAGTAGCTCTAATATCAGTCCCATTCTTAATCAGTATTTGCCATGAAGACATTTTTCATGTTCAGATAAAATCTACCTTTCTCTCACTTAAGATATAGAACTGCCCTATACTTTCAGGTATTTAGAGTGTTATTGTGACACTTTTCAGACACTTCTTTTCCCCTTGCTAAACATACTAAATTCCTTCAATGTCTGGAATGTAACCTTCGAAAGCATCATGTTTGTGGTTATTTTTGAGATTTTGTTACGTATCATTCTGCCATTATTTGTTATTTTACCAATCCAGTATTTTCATCCTTTTTTAAGCCTTAAGAAACAGGAAAATGACCACCAACCAACCATCATGACCATGAAAAAACTCACTGTTTTGGAATCAAGTAGGAGAAGTTACGTGTTGCACCAAAACCATTATTGACATCATTATCATTGTCAGTAGTTGTAGAAATAGTAATTGCAAACATTAAACCATGAAGTCAGGCATTCTGTGATGCACAAACTAATACAGTATGTTCAATTACTTGCAATAAATTATTTCCCCACTCTGGGCAATAAAAATGTGGGCTTATTACAAATAAATAAATAAATCTCTGATTACCACTTCCTGAAGTTCAAGCCTAACTGTTAAACAGCTTTAGGCCCCTACATTATCTTAATGATTACAATGATAGCATTAATTGCTTCCCCCCCCCCACCTCCCCAGAAGAAGACATAGTTTATTCTGGCCAACTGATAAAAAAGAAATGTCTTCTTAACTGGAAGCAATTATTCACCCTGGCAAGGCATCTTTTCAAATCACAAAAGAAATTTAGATCTGGACTCAGCAATTTCCAGGTCGCCTCCTCTTTGCTGAAAGCATCCTCCCTGCCTTCTGAACAAACCTGGCTTTTAGGCTACAGAGAATGGGCTGCCTTTGAGGTCAAAGAAGAGCCTTGAATGAGGTTGGTGTGAAATCACTCCCTAAAGCCATAATCAGAAAGTGGTGGAACAATGTGTTTCTCCCACTACTGGGTCTATCATGACGGAGCAATTTCTGCTCTCTAGCAGCATTTTGAACGCATCAAGGTTGTCTTCTGAAACAAATAGGGAAAGGGGGATTAACAAGAGCCTGAAGTATCACCTGATTTCCTAAAGAAAGCATGCCTTAAAAAAAAATCTCCTTGGAACTGAGGTTGTTCCAGTGCTGAAGCTGCAATTTACTCTAAAGTTACCATGCTACACAATACGATAATTCACACGCTTAAGCAATTTATTGCCTGTATTTGTATATATAAACGATATTGCTCTAATGTTTTAACTTTTCTAATGATCAAATCTTGAGATTTTATTACCTTAAATTTTTCTACTCCTTTTGCCTGTACTTCTTAATAAACCAAATTAAATGGGACCTCTTGGACTGACATGCATGCACAACCTGCATCCCCCCCCCCCCCCCCCCCCCCCCCCCCCCCGTTATCTGTCTAACCACCCAGGTATTTGCTATTCCTTCTAAGGAGGGGGAAATGGAACTGAAGGAGACATTTGGTTCCAGAATGATAGTACCTGGTAGACTCATCAAATGTTTCTTCCGTAGTCTTTTGTAACTGCAATGCCTCTACTTGGGAGTTAGGGAATAAGAGGGGCTGGTGCAACCTCTCACCCAATTCTCTGTAAAACACCAGTAAGACTGAATGTTTGTTCTATCACAAGTCCTCACTCTGTAGATTTGGCACAAACAAACGTATCACTTTTAACATTTCTGGACACTTCTCTTCCTTCTTCCAAAAACCTGTGAGTGTCAGCAAAATCATCTCCTCCATGAAGCACTTCCTCTTCTATTTTTTCTTTCATTTATTGTTTTATATTAAAGAAAAGCTACATTTAAGAAAAGCTACATTTTGCTTCAAAATTTAAACCCCTGCCCAGGTAGGTGAGCTAAATAAAAGAGGAGATGCACCACTGGAGAGGCATGGTAAAAAGGTTTTAAATAATCTAAGTGTGTGCATGTGTGCTGACCTGTATCAATTAAATGAAGTACAAACTTCTTCCAGGGGCAGTTGGTGTCTTCCATATCAGTGATCCTGTGATTTGGCTCGGAGTTTGAGTCTAAACTTAAAAGGAGCTAGCCAAAGTGGTGCACTTATATGATGAATAGAATTCAGCACTTTAGCTCATTTCAAGTTCAGACTATATTCACAAATGGATCCAATACACTGACATGGAAGCCCCCAGGGACTTCTTCAAATCTCAACCAAAATCCTGTAGTGTAAAAGATCCACAGGCAGAACTATACTATGTTCCTCCTCTGAACCTCCCTGACTCACCATTTAGCCATTGCAGCTTACCTGCAGCCATTCAATTGCTGATCGAGAGCAGGCCTGGAGGAGGACTGGAGAAACATCTGTCTATGTGATGCCACCAGTTATCTGCAATCCCCACAGTTCTCCACCAGGATCTAAATGACCATGAAGTTGGAGGCTGCAATAGCTAAATGGTTAACAGGGACTTTGGTCACTGTGGAGGGAGAAACCTCAGCAATAAACACAACAGCAGCAAGAACAAAAGACATGGGTAGTCATATACTTATGTCTTATGCTTACATATGTCACTATCAGGTTGCCAGCTCTTGTGTGTGAAAGTAATTTTATCTTCAATACAAAATAAAACATACACACTGAAGATTTAGAGAGGATTTCTGGATATCCCTGGAAATGACATAAATGAGAGCCCACCTTCCCGTTGATGCATACAATGTTGACTACAGATTCCATGGACACAAGATAGTCCAAGCTACACACTTTTTCAACCTCCATATTTCAATGGGAAAGCACAGGCTTAACTTTGCCAGAGCATGCTCTCTGCACCATACTCATAGCACCATGTAAGTATGTACAATTCTGCGGTTTATAGAGCAGAAGTTATTTTCATTTCCTTCTTAGTAGCCTAATATGAATACATTTTTTGGATTAACTTAATACAAAAATTCCATTAGTGGAGAAATAAAAAAGTATGTTCAATATCCCACGGAGAGCACATAGGAAATTGCTTATTTTATATAGCCTTTGTTTACTGTAGCTATACACAGGATAGAACTGCATGGTTGCACACACCTCTGCATGACCATATTTAGCAGAACACTGGCTAATTTTTACTCCAACATCTCCTCTTCCTCCCAAAAACCCATCCCATCAAACAAAGCTATTGAATAGTTCTTTGACATCACCAGGAAATCTATCCAATAGGCCTTAAAACATGTATGGTAGGCCTCACACTCCAACAGTGCTATTTCTGTAAATATTATCAAGTCCTGTGGGCAGGCACTGGTTTTATCTATAAAGACGTCAATAGTCTAAGTCACATGCTTCTCAAGGTTTATCTTTTTTGCCAGAAACAAGGCTTGGTTGTGTTTTAAATACAGGGCAAGAATGAAGAGCATTTTCTCCATCCGTGATAAGTCAGCATCACTGCCAACTTCAGCGACAAGTTGGGAAAAAAACAACAGTTTATTAATACAGACATTCTTTATTTAACTAAACATCGGACAAAGAAGTTTTTTACACTCACAGCCTACTTTTCCTCCTGGTCCTCCAAGTGAAAGGCTTTTTTAAGCAGCATTGGCACTGGGAAGATGGTGGAGGGCTAGAAAAACAGACTTTTTTTGGGTACGTTTCCTGCTTTGTCTGCAGGAAAAAGTGCAATAAAGGTTTGAGCTGGGAAAGAATGGCATTCTATTTTATCTACTGCTACTGTAGCTGTGTGTGCCTTCCTAAAGCAGGCAAGGTAAAAAACAGCTGCCTCCAAAATCCCTTACTGACCATATGTGAACAGCAAAAAAGAAAGAAAAAGAGAGAACAGATAAGCCTACCTCATCAGTTACCCCCAGCATTTTTAAAAAGCATAGTTCTATATATTTTCACTCCCAAAATACAAATCGTAAGTGGAAGCTGATGAAAGAAACAGTCATCCTAGCATGCATTTTGGAGGGTATATTGAAGAAGTCTCTAGAAGGTTTTTGTTTACCTATACAAGGCTTTACTGACCTGGTTGTTTCATTTCACATGTGCTTATTTTTAGTTCTGGATACAACCAACAAATACTTAACTGTTCTTTCTTTTTCTAGTGTAGAAGCCTATCTCTATTCTTTCCATGTCATCTGTGCCTCTGATATCAAACTTTCTCTTAAGGAAGTAATGCCAAAGGAACTCATCTGCTTCATTAACTAAGGCGAGTTACAGACTGCCCAAAATGGGCGGTTTGCCACCGCCGCCGGTTGCTGCGTCCGGGAACCGCAGCAGCCAAACCAAAATGGTGCTTCTTTCTGGGCCCTGGAAGGCACACTCGCAGCATCACTTCCGCAATGCGGCGTCCGGACACTACGCGTCCACGACGGGAAAATGGCAGCCCCCATGTGGACAGGCGCCGCCATTTTGTACAGACTCGGTCCGTACTAGGGTTGAGGGGCGTCAGGAAGTGATGCCCCTTCTCAACCCTAACACGCCCCTTCCTAACCCTAGCATGCCACTTTGGCGCGTCTGTAACGCACCTAAGGCATGTTTGTACATATTAGAAATTTTTTATATGGTATACTATTCACAGAAATTGTATGTATCACTTACACTAATTATATTAATGTAGGAAAATGCTCCCAACTAAATTCTCTCACGTAACCCATCAATGCAGATTATTTGCATTTTTAATCCTATTAGGCAATTGTCCAAAAACATTTAAAACAGCTTTCAAATAGTGTCTGTTGTCAAGTTAGTAAGATGTTTGTTTGTATACTGCTGTTCATCACAAAGTTTTGCGCCTGTCTACAAAATATCAGATATAGATCTTTTACCACAAATTTGGTAACAAGCTACTCAAAAACATTTGAGTTAAGATGATAACTGGTGGCATGGGCTGGTATTCTGTAGCTAGTGCAATCTGAAACACAAGTCACTGGCCATACTCAATGGGAAAATATCCTCCTGTCTGAGTCTGTTCCAAAATGTTTCATTAAATCTAGCTCTAGAGGGTTTTGCTTTGTGTAGTCTCAGAACTCATATGTTACTTTCTTTTACACTGCTGTTTCAATATGGTCATTTTAGTGAGTATGATTTTAAAATACATAAATAGATGGATAATATTTATTGGTCACTTCTTTCTTTTCAAATGGCCTACTTAGCTGTTGTTTTATGGTTAGAGCATAAATGGGCTAAAATTGGAGAAATCAGGGGAAAGTTTACTGGATTTCATTAAGTTTTGCCTTTGAAGTGGTACAGTATCTGGTATCCCGTCTGTATGACAAATGTAAATGGTGTTAGAAGTATGGAGTAGTTGATTTGATATCATAACTATTCAACTCATAAGAAAAGCCCAAAGTAGAGTTGCTCTCATTGAATGTTTTAGTGTTGCTTGGCTTTATTTGGAATACAATTACTTGTAGGACAGTGATGGTGAACCTTTTTGAGGCCAAGTGCCCAAACTGCAACCCAAAACCCACTTATTTATTGCAAAGTGCCATGTCCCTATGGCTTTCTAGTAACAAACTCTGGCAAACTCTGTGCTGGGACAATGGCACATGTGCCCACAGAGAGGGCTCTGACTGCCACCTCTGGCACGTGTGTCATAGGTTCGCCATCACTGTTGTAGGAGATCAAAACTTCTCTGTGTCCCAGTAGGCTAAAGACTTGTTTCAGACAATAATACTGACACGTGACACAAGGCATATTTTGATCTGCAGTTCTACACTGCCTACAAGCAGCAGATGAATATTTAGTAATTGTTTTCTAAGGCCTGAGACAGATGGGCCAAAAGCGGTGTGGTGGCAGAAATACTAGGGTTCCAGCCTTGCAGCAACCGCGTGGTCTGGAACCCTAGTGTGGAACAGCGGCAGCCTAATGGCGGTGTCCCGTCCACATGGGCGCCACTATCTTGATGTAAGGGACATGCAGTGTCCACAAGTTGCTGCGTGTCGCTTACGTCACGAGTGTGCAAGTGGCACACTTGTGACGTAACCCAGGCACCGCAAAAAGAACCGGGTTCTTTTTACTCCAGAGGTGGCTGCAGCATCCCTCTGGAGTTAAAACGGGTGCCTGCCTGCAAATCACCATTTTCAGGCACTCTGTCTCGGCCCTATGATAATCTATTTTCATCCCATGGCTGGAATACCATATCAGGAGCCAGACATGCATCATGTTGTTGCTGTGCACCTTCATGTTGTTTCAGACTTATGGCGATCCTAAGGCAAACACATCATGTAGTTATGACTTATTAACCATGTTTCCCAATGCTACACCCCAAAACCACCTTGTATGCAAAGCCATGTTGTTGGAGTGTGTGGGGATCAGCAATGACATGTCCACTTATTATGCTGCATCTGGGTACGCTGCCAAGAGGCATCCACAGAGAACTCCAGAGGTCTTTGGGTGTCCCTGCAGATGATGTCTTTGTAGAGCATGTAACTACAGGCAAAAAGCTAGATGCACCTCTGCTAAACCTACCACCCACCTCTCCAACAACAGTGACATGGCTAGGTGGGGTGGGGTGAGCTTTATCATTATTAAGTGGATTTGAGAGATTTTAGTACAACTAAGAAGTTGAGATGCAATGGCATACATTCAACTAATGTCATGTTAACTCATCAGGAGGTTTCCAGCCATGTTAGATAAGATGCACCTTTATACATGAAAGGTATCAAAATTCTGTTACTGTTGATACCCATGCCTTTGAAATTTTCCTATTGCAGTTCAACTGAAATGTAGAGAAACACTTTTGCTTTGAACACCAAAGGCTGGAGGCAGGGGGAAAGACCACGATCGAGTTTACCACTACTTTAGCAACAGTGCTTAACATGTATGGCAGATGTAGCATGTTCTTCATAGTTCAGCAAGCCCAAGGCAAGAAAGGATCATCTTTGGACTTTGGCCTGTAACTCCCATAACTTTGGCCTGTAACACTTAGCATGACGAATGGCAAGGGATTGTGGGAGTTTTACTCAACACACTTGGAGACTTCTATGGAAGATAAATTATTCAGGACAGGGGAGAGACTTTGAAACACAGTATCAAGTGGCAAGTAAAGGGTTTATTTGTTTATTTAATTTATATCCCACCTTTCTCTGGGTGTGGGACCCAAAGTGGTGCACAATACCTTAAAAATACATTTTTAAAAGAAAAATTAATACAGTGGGCCCTTGGCATCTGCTGCAGTTTGGTTCCAGGACCTCTGCCCTGTTGATGCTCAGGTCCCATTAAATATTATGGCATAGTAAAATGGTGTCCCTTATATAAAATGGCAAACACAAGGTTTGGTTTTGGGAATTTTATGAGATTTTAAAAATACTTTTAAAGTGTGAATGCTTAAATTCATTGATTAAAAAATCCATGGATAGGGAGTCCTGGTGGCACAGCGGTGAAATGCTGGTACTGCAGGACCTCACAAGGTTGCGAGTTCAATTCCAGGGTCGACTCAGCTTATTGGAGGCAATTAGCTTACATGTTGTAAACAACTTAGAGACTGCTTAGTTCAGTATGAAGCAGTATAGAAACGTAGCTGCTATTGCTATTGACTGTACAATTACACCAACTAATTGGTGTATTAAAACAGCATTAAAAGCCATTTAAAACAGGATGAAATAAAAGCCCAAACACTACACCACCTCCCTATGAAACGCTTTATCTGCTGTCATCAAATGCCTCCTTAGATAAAAATGTCTTCGTCTACTGGTGGAAAAAGAACAGGGAGGGAGTTCCATAGTCTAGGAGCAGCCACAGAGTAGGCTGTCTCTCGGGTTCCCAGGAACTGCTCCTGCAAAGGTGGTGGGACTGAAAGAAAGCCCTCCCCTGCAAATTTTAAGGCATGTGCACCTCTCCAAAAGATCCTCATATAGGAGTGCTGCAGGTTGAGGTGGAATGGAAGAGGGATGGAAGAATCACAGAGACAGAAATAAAGTATATTTAGGCCTGCTTCAAAGGGAGGATAAGCTAACCTAGCTGAGCTTCTGACAAACCCAAGTAAACAAAACTATGGTACAAGACCATTAGTAAAACAGTGGCTAAGGTTTGTGGGAGAGCTAGCAGACAAGAAAAAGCCCCTGTACAATCCCATAACAATAAACAAAAAGGCTAGGAGGAGGAGGAACAAAATTAGCAATCAGTTACAATCGGAATGGAATAAATTCATTAACAGACTATCAAAGGCAATATTAAGAGGGGAGTATAAGCTATTCAAGTATCTGAGAAAGGGAGACCTTGGAGGAAATATAGCTGGGATAAAATCATTATAGCTCACACTAAAAATAAACTAAGGGAGGAAGTAGCTGATAGGAATTCGCCAGAGACCACTTCAATCGAAGTGACATGATGAAAGAAGCCCAGGTGGTTTCTAAAAGCCAGAAAATAGCACAGGGAGGATTCTCCTTAAGTTAAAATCAAACTGATGAAAAGCAACTGGGAGACTGTAGTTTAGAACTGTTGGAAATAATACACATCAGTAAATCATCTGGCCACAGATTTTGCAATTCCAATAATACAATTGAACAGAAACCACAAACAAAACATAAAAAATAAACACGTAAAAAGATTTTGTATTGGAGATAATACCTAAACTAAAAATGTTTAGCTTAAAATGCAATGAACAATTAAGCCTCTTCTTTATCTTACAAGAGCACTGGTCACTCTGTGCTTTGTTGCTGCTGTTGAATGCATTCATTTTTTGATGTATGGCAACCCTAAGGTGAACCTACCATGGGGTTTTCCTGGCAAGATTGTCAGAGGAGGTTTACCATGGACTTCCCCTGAAGCTGAGAGAATTTCACTTGCCCAAGGTCGCCCAGTGGGTTTCTATGACTGAACGCGGATTAGAACCCTAGTCTCCGGACTCACAGTCAATCCTCAAACCATTATACCATGCTGGCTCTCAGCGTTTTGTTTATTCTGTGCAAACAGTATTAATCATGGCATTTAAAAACAACACTAGTTCCCCAACATAAGCATCTAATCCTTGTTTTCTAATTAATGTTGCAGTCATAACTGATACATTTATATATAAATCAATGTGATTAATCCATTCAAGTTCCTACTGAAAATTAAAATATTGGACACAATTAATCACTCCTGGTCTCTGCTTCCCATGCACTCCAGAACAAGCTCTAGCCCACTGTTTTCCGAACTGCCATAAAGTTACCCATCCCTTCCATATGTATTTATTCAGGCCAAAATCCTGTTCACACAAGCAGCTGTATTTTTCTGAGCTTGCAGAGAAGAAGTGACAGAAGTAGTGACAGAAGGCTACTTGTTTTATGACACCTATGTCCCCAATGCATGGTTTTGGGATGGGAGTGTCCTTGAAGCCTTTGCTCTGGGGGGGGGGGTAGCATGGACAAATGCCTGTGATGTGAGCTATATGACTGTCCAAGGCCCCATACAGACAGGCCAAAATAAAGCTGCTTTGGATCACTTGGGAGGTATGCTGTTTAAATGATGCATGCGTCCTGAGTCCAGAAACCACTCCAAAGCCACGCTCTGGTCCTAAAGACTGGAGCGCAGCTTTGGTGCAGCTTCTGGCCTTTGAAGATGCGTGTGTCATTTAAACAGCATACCTCCAAAGTGATCCGAAGCAGCTTTATTTTGGCCTGTCTGTATGGGCCCCAAGACAGCCCTCTCACAGCATTTTGGCTCTGAGGAATTTGCTAACCCATCCCAAAATCCATGACGGGAATCCATACAGGAGCCAGCAGACACTCCTGCTAATCTTTTTCTACTCTTCTTCAATGTTGTGCTCACTGCCCCTTTCTTCATGCCACCTAGCACTGTTACTACATCACAAAGGAACAAGATTCTGGCATCAGACATGAACCTTAGTTTGTTCCAATATGGCTTATGCTACACTGCAAGAGGAACTGCAGTTTCAGGATATTTTACCTATATAAGGAATTGCCTGCAAAGCAGAATCCACACACATGGATGTTGCGACAGAAGAACTGGACTTTAGAAATGTTAATCAGAAAAATAGCTATACCTGGTTGCAGTATTGTCTAGTTTGAACATTCAAGAAGAATTCCACATTTTCCCTATTTTAAAAAAATGCAAGGCAAAATAAGGATAAGCAGGTTACAAGTATAAAGCAGGTGGAAAAAATGGTCTAACCAAGTTATACCACTGATAAAAATAGCCAGGATGTTACCATACCCTTAAATATTTCACAGAAAAAAATCAAGACACCTGCGTCCATACAACATCAGAGTTTGGTCAAGAGGGCAAACATTATTAATGAGAAAGAACACACAAGCTAGGAGAGGATGCAATTTTTTTTTGCCTGAGCCTACTGGGAAGGGCAAGATTCCTCTCCTCTCACCAACCGAGTTGAGTGCAAACTACTTTTGTATTTTGAACTCAGTTTGTACCAACTGAAATAGGCTGAGGACAAAGATGGAAGAGGACAGAAACTGGGACATTTTAAAAGCATGATGAGACAGGTAATTACCGTAGGATTGTCCTTGGCAAATCAGCAACGTTGTAGAGTGTCTGTTAGCCCTCCATAGGAAATTTGTTCCTACATAAGCTGTCTTAATGTCATGACAAGCAATAATACTGTGGGTTTTTAAAAAATGGAATAATGGGTATGTGAAAAGGCACAGATCACTAGAAAAGACAATAATGCTAAGAAAGAGAGGGTAGTAGAGAGAGGAAAGCCACCTGTCAGACCGATAGACTCAATCGGAGAGGTCACGGGCATGAATTTGCAAGAACTAAGAAGAGCAGCAGAGAATAGGGGAGCTTGGAGATGTCTCATCCACAGGGTCACTGTGAGTCAAAGTCAACTCGAAGACAGTTAACAAGTGTGGGGAGGGTATCAGTGAAAATCCCTCCTGGCCTCAAGTGGCAATTAGAATTAGGGAAAAGAAGTTCCCAGTGGCATCAATGGCATCTTTCCCATCAATGGTATCTACAGCAATAGGGATATTGTGGCTGGAGAGGGAGAGAAGACTCAAACTGTCCCCAGTGTAAGTTTCTGAGGATAACATTTTGCCCTGCCCCTCTCCAAACATTCCTGATGTTTATCATTCTTTTAAAACTACAATGCTACTGGCTAACCACATCATTAACATCCAGTTAGGACCTGGCCTTAGCCTTCTAATGCAGCCTTTGGAGGGCTGAAGACTTGCTTTCAGTAGTCCTCTTAAATCCCTCCATCAATGATGCCTGAAGAAACACCTTGTCCTTATACAGGCCACTCAACAGCCTAATTGCACTGCTAGTTCAGAAAGGGAAATGTCTTCTAATTTAATTATATCCCTTGTGTTTTTTAGTTTCAAGCCATCGCTCTTTGTTATGCTGCTTCAAGCACTGTAAATAATTCCTTCCCCTCCTCCATATTATTACCTCTCAAATATTTATAGACTGTTATATCCACCCTTAGTCTCCTTTTCTACAAGCTGTAAATCATTTTTGTCACCTCGTCTCTTGATCTACTCAGATTTATCTATGCCTCCATTCATAATGAGATATTCAAAAACCTCTATGCTGTATTCCAAAATAGGATCTCAGGAAAGTTGGAGAGTCCTAGCAATTCTAACTCTCTGGTTTTGGCATTTATTTGCTTACTACAGACTTTAACATGGGTAAGCCACTATATTAAAGCTTCAGCCTGACACACTCATTTTGTTGAAACTTGTGTAGAACTTTGGGACTAGTGTTTTCAATGAACCGGTAGAAAGAATGACAGAATGGTATGTGTCGTTAAAATGTGTGTGAAGGATTCTATTTTAGTAACCAACATGTCAGACAGGAAAAGGCTGACCTCTATGACACACGTCGGCATGAAAAGATTGACATGGGAATACTAATAAACACCACCATCAACATAATATAATATATTTTTATTTATTTAAAATAAATATATGGCACTTTTTTCTTTAAAATCCAAAAGTGACTTACAACAGATTATAAAAAAATAAAACCCAATGAACACCACAATATGACAAAATGCAAAATACACAACTGTGATACCTTTACTGAGCAGCTAAAAAGCACAAAATACATCATGCAAGCTTTCAAAATCTAAACATTTTTCCAGATGTAACAGTACAAAGACTTATTGAGAAATTTAATGTTCTCTGCCTAAGAAAGGGGCCAGCAGTCTCGCACAGGGAAGCGGTAGCCAAGATCTCAAGGGAAGTTACTTTGCTGTGGCTAATGGAGCTGATGCTAAATAACTTGGCTTTTATTGCCCTTTGTCCCCAGTCCTCACATGGTCAAGAACGGGAGTGCTCTCTGCCTGCCTTGCCCTTCTTAAATGAAGGAACATCTGAGACAAAATGTGAGCCTGACTCTACAATTGTCATTTTTTTTGTACAACTGTTAACATCTCTGCCTGATGATGAAGAGTAAGTATTTAGGCCTTGAAGACTGTTGCACGTTTTATTTGTGCTTTTTAGTTGGTCCACTGTGATGTGGATTTTGGATTTTGTTTATTTTTCTGCATGGCCAACCCCGCCACCCCTGATATGTTACCACATTACAAGACTGGAGTTTATCTTATGGGGGAAAATCAGGGTTTTAAACAGGCATTTTCCACGAACAGTTGCATAATCAGAGTGAGGTTTGTTGTTCCAGCAAAAAATCATTCACAGGTCTCCCCATGAATGATTTGTTGCTGGAGCATTCCTGGTTCTTCCCGGGATACGTCTTCTCTAATCGCACCATCGTGTGAACTTTTGCGCAATTGTCTTGGGAAAATCCCTCTTTAACCCCAGATTTCCCCCCATGTGATACAGTCCTCTGTTAAGGTGTGGCTTTAAAAAAAAGTGTTGCAGAAAACATTAGTTTATTCTTGACATATTTCAGGGAGAAGGCTGTTTGGGCTGAGAGGGTGCTATGCAGATTAAACCCTATGGCATGTGTAAAGGACAAACAACTCCTACTGTGAAGCCTGTAGTGGTCTATTTTCGTGATTCAGAGAGAGTAACAAATCTTGACTGATAGACATACTGCTTCCATTTGAATAAAAAGGGATCAACTGTTGGAGCTTAACACCCAGTGGGCGAAATGAAAATATTTCCAATACGTGGTGCCTCGGGATACGAATTATCGGGTTACGAATTCGGATACGAAAAAGTTGGATTGGCAAAACTGTTTTGGGTTACGAAATATTTTCGGGTTACGAAATCATTCGGCGTGAAATTCAAATGCTGCAAGGCATATAGGCTTTCCGTGTAACGGAAGTGTTTCGGGTTACGAAGGAATGGCGGAACGAATTAATTTGTAACCCAGGCACCACTGTACCAAATGGGGAGGAGTAAATGCCAAGAGATACCAATGCTAATAAGCAGCATCATGGGGTCATTATTAGAGAAAAGATGGCCTCCTTTAGAAAATGGAAGTTTCACCAAACAAAAGAAATGCGAAAGATATGCAAAAAAATAAGAAGGGAGCAAAAGGGGATTTGGAGTCCCTTTAGCATCAAGACCAATAATAAAAAAAATTAAATGAACCAGGAACAGGGAACTGGCTAGGAAAACAGTTGGGCCATGTGGGGTGACATCAATAGATAATATTACGGATAGTACAGGAGATAAAGAGATTGTAGAAAAGCCACATGAATTTCTCTATTTGTCTTCACTGCTAAAGATGTAGTTTAGAAGGCAAGGAGACATGATGAAATATAAATATTTGATATATTTAAAACATGAATAGCAAAAAAAAAAAAAAGGGGGGGGGATAAAGGGCAATGAAAACCTTCTGGGGTGGTGGTACCATTTGAAACTTCATGCAAAAATACAGTACAACCCTAATATCTGCGGAGCTGGTAACTGTGGTTTCAAATAACCAAGTCTAGAGGAAAAGGGTCCTCTCTAGGCATTAGAGGTCGTCCAGCGCAAATGGTGTTCCTTTTTGGGGTGGGAAATGGAAAAGCTGACCTTTCTGCGTGGCAGCAGCTCTTTTATGCGGCATCTGAATGCCATGCTGTCCAGAGTGCTGCAACAATGGCCACGTTTGGCAGGCAAGTGATTGGGGGCAGCATCAGGGCGTGCGTCATCTAAACACCCAACCTCACCAAGCCAGCGCTTACTGTCTGTCTGTTGGACATTCTACCTTCAACGTACTGGGAAAAGCTCATGGGGATGTCAGTCAAACATCTGAAGGATCAAAATTTCCTTCTCCTGAATTTATGGCATCATTCATACAGTGGTGCCTCGGGTTACGAAATAATCGTCCGCGGTAATTTCGTAACCCGAAAACCTCGTAACCCGCAATGCCATAGGCGCTAATGGGGAAAAAGCCGCGCTTGCCCGGCTCCATTAAACAGCGCCGGCTTTTTCGTACCCGAAAAACGTTCGTACCCGAAACTAAATCCCTATGGATTTTTTCGATCCGAAATTCGTAAGCTGGTAATTCGTATCCAGGTACACTTTACTTCCAATCATCGCAAGAAAAACTGAAACGAAGAGAACCTGCAAAAGATTAAATACTGGCATGTTTCCATTAAGGTTGTCAGTGTACCCAGGGGAAACCTAGAAATAAATAAATATTTATTTTCTTATCCAGTAATTTATTAACTAAATGTAATTTATTGTTTACCTGGCAGTCTGGACTTATACACAAGTATGAAAGTGAGCTTAAACTCCTCTATTCACTTTGCATCTGCTAACTGCTTTAAACCTGCACCTTAAACCCTCCTCTCCCTGCCCTGTCCCCAAAAAGTTTTTCTCCTTTTCTCCCTGCTGGAGATGGGTAACAAAGCAAGGTGGTGCCAGTCCATCCTATACATGTCCCCGGATACAGATTGATCGCGTTACGACTTTCCGGATACGAAAAGTAGATGGAAAAAACTGTTCCGGATACGTGTTTTTCGGGTTACGAATTTTTCGGGCGAAATCAAACTGAAAGCGCGGCAGCGCTTTCCAGCGCTAGCGGAAGCTTTTGGTTGCCGAAATGTAGGTACGAACGGCGCGGAAAATTATTCGTCCGATTCGTCCATATCCCTAATTCATGATGTGCTTTCGCTGATAAGAGAGAACCGCACTAATCTTATCATGAGACATGATCACCAGTGTATGCTGCCCTGCTCTTAGCCCCTGCAAAATTTTGGGATGAAGTTTTTCTCTGACATGCCAAAAAATGTAGTAAGACATCCCACCACCAAATAATAAATAAATACAAATTGATAAAGACACAACGTCATTAAACACAGAGACTTGAGAAGATACTATTCTGGGTAACTCTCAGGATCCCTCTGCTGCAGGATATTCTAGAAGTCATATTCAGTTTTTTTAAAAGACTCCATATATGTGTACGTGTGTGTTTGTGTTTATAAAACACCACCTGTCCCAAGAACTTGTTTCCAATGGTTTCTTCATTATCCAAACCTACCTCTAGGTATGGGTATTAAACCAGCATGGATTGTGATACCTTTGGTTACAATCCAAAGTATGGAATGGAAAACAAGAACACACACAAACCCAAATAAGGCTCCAGTGTTGCTTCACTCCCATTTCTCCCATTTCCCTCCTTAAATAACAGGTGTTATGGTGACTGGCAATGAGGTGCAAGCACACTGATAAGCACAACAGCTCTCTCCTCTCCTCCACTTTTCTTCCTTTTTCTGAAGAGCAGCCTGTCACAGGGGCTTGAAAAATTGTCTTGTCCCTTTCACTATGCTGTAATATTTTGACCTGCCAATAAAATGGATACAGCAAGAAAAAGACCTTTCTTGGTACCTTGTATGATTTGTGTGGTGGCTCCTTCACACCCTATTCCTCTCCCTGTAAACCATTATACAGTTAGATGAAGTTTGAAAGAAAAACTGCTGTACTTCAGGGGAGAGGCGAGGAGGAAAAAAACTCAAAAGGACAAATTAACTTGCTGTTCTCTTAGAGATGTCATAGGAAATCTGATCCCACCCTACCCGACATCAACCGACCATTCTGGGGCTAGTAGTGTTTGCAGAAGCAAGGTGAAAGAATAAATTTTCCCCTTCCTTCCAATTCTGCAACATCTGAAAGGCTTTGCTGTCTACTCCATGAATGGGCAACTGTGGAGGGGGAGAGACAACTTCCTCATACATTTTAGTGCACTACCTGTTCCAGTTGCCTTTTTGGTGGTGGTAGGGTGTTAGAGGATGGAAGGATAAAGGGCTTGCATTTTTTACTGGTTTGGGTGCTCTCACCCAGTGTTCCAGCCAAAAAAAAAAATCCTCCACCCAAAATTGTTTTGTGAATTAAAAAAAAAAATAAGAAACTGTCTGAGGGCCTTGGGGTTGCATCTTGTGAGTCCCAAGGGCTGCATGCACCCATGGGCTATGTTTGCCCAGTCCTCTGTTCTTTGTGCCCGGACAGCGTGGTGTGGCTGGGGATGTACCGATGCTCTACTCTCCCCAGGCTCAAAATTGGCCCCAGGGCGGCGCATGCCTCAGTCTATTACCGGTCCCAGTTGGATTTAGTTCTGAGGAAAAAATGCACAGATTCAGCTGCACAGCCCTCATCCAGACTGGGACATTTGCGGATTTATGTGGCCAAGCCACCTCTTCAGCTCCAAAGGTGTGTGTTATGTGCCTCAAGTTACTTGTTGACTTCTATAGACACCATAAATTTTTTAGGCAAGGAATGTTCAAGAAGTGGTTTTGCCATTCCTTCCTTTGAATGTAGCCTACAGCACTTAGCAGTCCTCCCCAGGGCTGACCTGCCCAGCTTCCAAAATCAGAGATAATTTTGTGCCTTTTAGAGTATTTTGTGCCTATGATCAGAGGAGAATTTTGTGCCTTTAGTCCCTTAGCCTAGAGGAGTAATGTACTGTAGGCAGCCCTTAAAATGCCACCTATGTGGCAGCCCCAGGTCTTGCTCAGCAGCACTTTGGATCACATCAGGATCAGGAGCGAACGTGTAGTCTTTGCAATGATGCTAGACTCCCAACTCCATCAAGACCCAGGTGATTAGCCAAATATGCAGCATGACACGATTGTCATCCAGCTCACCTGGAGATTCAGATTCACCCACTTTCCATGGAATGGATGATATGCAGAGGACATCCTACTAGTCTGTACATGCACACTGCAAATAAAATGGCTTCAACCATTATACTAACTTAATTATTCCACAGTATAAATTCCACTGAATGTAATGCACTAACATGTGGGACTACAATTTCCAGAATTCCATACACGAGCATGACAGATAAGTAATGTCAACTTGGATTATTTCTATAGTGCAGATGCAGCCTCTGTTTTACTGTCTGGATGGTACCTATTGTGCATTCAACTGCTTCCTACTTGTGACTAATACGCTATAATTTATTTCTTACCTTATTCTTTTCTGGACTTAAATCACACATGGAAGATCTAGAGCTCATCCCTACCCATGCTGCAAACAATTTCTAGGTTACTGGTGAGGGAGGGAATTTTATTGCCCAATTAATTCATCATTCCCAGTCAAGTAGAGACTACATCTTTACATTAAGGGGTTGCTTCTGAACTAGAAAGTCGTTACTGAAATAGCTTCCAGTAAAGGATTCCAGCTATCTTTCTATTGTTTAGGGCATTGTTTCAAAAACTAACAAGTTATCTTGTTACGAAATGAAACAAAATTAAATGGGCATGATATAACTAAAGTCATGTCTGCATTCTTATACACTGTAATCCTATGCTTGTTTACTCAGAAGCAAATCACAACAAATTCAGTAGCAAGTGTCAACCTCTTATAAAAGTCCCAGATAATTCATAGAGACTCTTGCTTAAATCACATAATGTCAGATGGACGAAGGCATCTTACACATTGAAAGAGGATATACGGTAGAAAAGAAAGGTTGTCAAATACATTGAAAACATCTATTGCCTTTAACGATTCATTTAACAGACATTTAAAAATATGAGAAAATTGCAAGATCTGGGATGAAGCTTTTGGCCAAAGTATTCTTCTGCTGAGGCAGGGTGAAAATAGCCCTCAAAAGTCTGGCTCTTCAGCCTCTTTCACTGCTTTCAAGTGTTAATGTGCTAAAAAAAAATTCCAATTAAAAAAAGAGAGAGAGGAGAAAGAAAAAGAAGTTGTTGTTGTGTGTTGCCTTCAAACTGTTGAAAGACTGATGGACTGAATGAAAAGACTGAAAAAAGGAGCTTTATTAACTGAGTATACCTGCATTTCTATCAGTTTGGAAAACTGGTTTCAGAGATCATCTGTGTACCATCTTCTTGCAGTTCCTTAAAGCCAGAACTGGAAAAAGTGTGTGTGTGTGTGTGTGGTGGTGTGTGTGTTGGGGGGGGTTGGACCAGAACTTCCATCCATAATTCTTAGTTAGGGTTGCTATAATTCTCTACTCAAAACCGGGACAAAATGTAGGACAAAATTTTGACCAAAATATAGGACAATTGTAGGATAAAATTAGCCCAAATGTAGGACATTTAAGAAAAATGGAAGACCTTAAATGTCCTACATTTTGGGCTAAATTTATCCTACAATTGTCCTATATTTTGGTCTAAATTTTTGTCCTACATTTTGTCCCGGTTTTTAGTAAAGAATGATGGCACACCCTATTCCAGTCACTGGCATGGGGGAGTTGTGTCCAAATAAATAAAATAAGTTGTCTGGCCTCTACTTAAAACTAAGAACCGTGACGTCTGCTGCTTCCCCACACTCACCATGCAGGGGTGAATCCAACTACACAACTACAGCATTTTGATACCAGTTCAGCGTATGGTTCCAGCAATGGAATCCTGAAATTTGTATCTAACTCTCATGATTTTTGAACCGATTCCCAGAGCATTTAAAACTGCAGTCTGGAGGAGGGACATTATGAAATCTTAAAATCCTCCCCAAGCAGAAAATTCCAAGATTCCACATCAATCAAATGTTGTGTTGAAGTGCAGCACTGGTACTGTGTGGATACCCTCCAGGTTCCTTTCAGAGCGTTACCTGTGGATGCAGCAGACCCTGTGGTAGAGGCTGTTGTGGATTGTGGTGGGCTGCTGCTTTCCAACAACAGGCAGGAACCATTGGCATTGCTCTCTTTCTTCACATACATTTCCGGGGCGCTGGGCAAGGGGATGGGGTGGCTGATCCCCAGCTCCTCCTCTTGAGCTTGCTGCCTTCTCAGCGCAACCTGGAGGAAAGAAGGTTCAAATGTTTCCTCTCTACTTTGAAAATCAGCAATTGAACAACAAATAGTAAAGATCTAAAATGTCATCTTGAACACACTGCGAGACAAGAAATATAAAAGGAGGCAAGAGAGATGAAAGACGGAGAACTGTATGATGACACTCAGCCACAGAAATCCACTGGGTGACTTTGGGCAAGTCATATTCTCTCAGCCTCAGAGGAGGGCAATGGCAAACTCTCCTGAACAAATCTTGTCAAGAAAACCCAGTGATCGGCTCACCTTAGGTTTGACATCAATCAGAAATGACTTGAAGGCACACAGCCACTACAAATGTAGTTGTACAACCTGAGTATCCCTTATCTAGGATTCCGAAATCCTAGATAACGCTCCAAAATCCAAAACTGTCCACAGTGACACTTTTGCTTTGTGATGGTTCAGTGTACACCAACTTTGCTACATGCACAAATTTTATGCATAAAATTACCTCCAGGCTATGTATATAAAATGTACTTGAAATCTAAATACAGTGGGCCCTTTTTATATGCGGGGAATCCGTTCCAGACCCCCCGCATTTAAAAACCCGTGTATGCTCGAGCCCCATTGAAAGTAATGTGGCTCGTGCATGGTGTGGCGGCGCACACGCCATGGGTGCACACCCCATTACGCTTAATGGGATGCGCCTCTACTTGCACCCTGTGCGTTCCCGCAGGCTCCCTTGCGGCTTTTAGCATATGCTGAAAGCCGCATATAGTGTGCCCGCGTATGGCACAGGCGCATTGTAAAAGTTATGTTTAGACTTGGGTCCCATCTCCAAGATATCTCTGTGGTAGTTTTGTCATAGAGTTGCCATAAACGGGAAACAACTTGAAGGCATGCACATATTCAAAAATCCAAAAATATCCAAAATACAAAACACTTCTGGCTCCAAGCATTTTGGACAAGGGAGACTCGACCTGTAATGATAACAAAGGGTTCTTCCCTTTTCTTCAGGAAATTCTGGTTCACTCCTGACATGAAAAGTGCAGGTTGTTGGAAAAGGAGAGGCCCAAACACTGTTGTAACAAAAAGTACAGGTTGAGTCTCCCTTATCCAAAATTCCAAAATAATCCAAAATCCAAAAATTGCTCACATGGGTGCTGAGATAGTGACCTCTTTGCTTTGTGATGGTTTAATGTACACAAACTTTGTTTCATGCACAAAACTATTAAACATATTGTATATAAATTTTTCTTTAAATTATGTGTATAAAGTGTATATGAAATATAAATGAAATGTGTGGTCCAGTACACACAGGCAGGAAGTGGCATGGTGGCGCTGGTTCTAGGGTTCCGGAGCACGTAGCAACTGCATGCTCCGAAATTCTAGAACGTGCCGCTGCTGCCATCATGCTGGCCTCCTGTCCATACAGGGCTGCCATGATGACATACGTGACACATAGCATCCGCATGTCATGCACAGGAAGAGGTGTCATAGGGCTGCGTATCATTCCCGTGCGGTTTGGCTGCTCAGGGAATGATCCACAGCAAGGAGGGGCGGAGTTTCCCCACCCATGTGTACTGCACCATATGTTTAGATTTGGGTTGCATCTCCAAGGTATCTCATTATGTATATGCAAATACTCCAAAATCTAAAAAAACTCCCAAATCCAAAACAATTCTGATCCCAAGTATTTCAAATAAGAAATACTCAACCTGTACAACTACTATAGAAATCTCGGAAAATATTGTGAGCATTTGCTTGGTTCTTCTGGACGGGCCTGTTATAGAAAACAAAAACAAAAATGGAAGGGCCTTTTTGTTTCTTTTTGGATACAAGGCTAAAGCAGAAGGGCTTTGTAACAGACTAAGAGCATGCAACCATGGCTGCTAATTTTCACCTCACAATGGGCCTCATTTGGTCATCTGAAGATGCAAATGCAATAAGGGTATATCCGCACTGCAGAAATAATCTAGTTTGACAGCACTTAACTGCTATGAAATTCAGGAAACTGTCCTTGGTTGTTGCACCACAGCAAAACAAACGACAGTTCTCAGAATTCCATAGCACTGAGCTGTGGCAGTTAAAGTGGTGTCAAACTGGATTATATCTGCAGTGTGGGTGCAACCTGAAAGTCTCAACAGGGAAATAATGTCTGCTTATGATTTCCTGGATTGCCAACAGGTTTCCACCCATTCTTTAGAACTGAAGGCCAGGAGGCTTTGGGAGTTTGAAAAAAGTCCCATGAGGCTGCTTATAGCCCATATACTGTTTAATATTGTCTTAAGGGGGGGAGGGATAAAGTGTTTTTAATTATTATATTTTATATTTTACTGTTGTCAACCGCCCGGATTGGTTTGCCATAGGGCGGTATATAAATAATTATTATTATTATTATTATTATTATTATTATTATTATTATTATTATTATTATTATCATTATTATTATTATTATATTAGGCTATACCTCCATTTTAGACTTATGGCCTGAAAGATGAGCATTATGAGTAGGATCAGCCCATTTTGTACCTCTCAAAGCCACTGCATGTCAGTTATGGAGGTGGATGGTGAAGAGCACCCAAGAGGTGCAGCCCTGAACAGCAAGAGAACAAGCTGTGCTTTCTTTGATACTTTTGCACAGAAGCATGAGAGTGTTGGGTTTTTTCCACAAAAAAAAAAAAAGAAGAAGAAGAAGAAGAAGAAGAAGAAGAAGTAGCATAACATTTGTACCATCTTCTGCACCAGAATGAGGAATGCAATTGAGATATCTATCCTACTGGACTTGTGCCAAAGCCAATCCAGGAGAAACTTCCTAACAATGCAAACCTGACCTAATCCTGATGCACCAGTTTCCTTTAAGCTGGGCACTGCAATGCAAGCAGAAGAGCAGTGCTGGAGTCTGCTAAGTATTCTGAGTCAATAAAGCAGGCACATCAACAGCCCAGGGTCCCTCAAATTCAATCTTGTGAACATTGGAAAAAAGTTACTTTCTGTGAACTACCAACTCCCAGAATCCCCTCCAGTCAATGTTGGCTGAGAAATTCTGCAAGTTGCAATTAAAAAAAAAAAACACAAACTTTTCAATGCTGTTTTCTCCCTTATAAATGTGCTTTGGCAGCTGCATGAGAGGTATGGAGAAGCAGGGAAAGGTTGAGTCCTGTTGTTAAAATAAGAAATGGCAATGGGAAAAAGGTTCAGCTGGCAACTAGATGTTTTAACTTGATTGTTAATTAATGATTTATTGTGCACACACATAGTAGGAGGCATTATGAATATTAAGTAATTTTAGGCTGATATGTAATGACCGAAGCTGCAAAAATGAACACATCATGCAAACATCTTTAAATCAGCATCCACATTAGCATATGATGCATGAGAAAAGAACATTCTTATCCCATATAAATCCAACAGAATGTTGGACATGCCTACTTGCAGAAAGCAAGTAATGCAGGGGTAGGCAACCCTTTTGAGCCGGGGCCCAGGTTGCTGTCCCTCAGACAACTGGGGGGCCGAAGCCAAAAAATAAATAATTATATAATTTTTTTAAAAAATTAAATAAATAAATAAACCAGGACAAATGTAGGACAAAAATTTCAAATGGAAGGCACTTTTTAAATAAAAAATGGCGGACACGTGAAAAAAATTGATGATTTTTAAAAAAATATTAAGATAAATGCATGTTTCTGAGGCTTCTATAGACAACTGCCCCATCATGCCCCTCGTGCGAGACGCCAAAGGCCCCGGCAGCAATCGGCGGCAGGACCGGGCTGGGGCCGGTCCCAAGGCCTTGCCGGGCCGCATCCGGCCCGCGGGCCAAAGGTTGCCTACCCCTGAAGTAATGTTTAGTGTGGCCTGTGCTTGCGATCTAAAAGAGAATCAGTCCTTCCATTAGTCCATGCATTTAAGCAATGCAGTTTAGCACAGAGCCTTTAGATTACAATATCCAGAAACTTAGAAATTCCTAGATTAATGCCGGGTGGAAGATGTTGGGTTCAAAATGTCTCTTTCCCAATAATTAATATACTTCAGGTCAATTAGGCCTAACATTCTTAAAATATGAGACCAAACCCAAACTATCATAGTAAGATGTTATGGTTTAAACATACAAACCTCTACACTATACTGGCTCTCTTCTGGGAGTTACAATTCCCAAACCTAACTTTCCTGGGTTTTGTGACTGCAATTAATTAACAATAGGTGACAGCTAATAAAGAATTAACTTTTTAATAAAAGTTAGATACATTATACTGCCAAAAGAACATAAGGAATAGATTAGTTAACTTTAAATTGAGCTGCTAAGGTTGCAACTACATTCCAGATACTACACAGTAACGCTTCTGAAATCAAGGGCAGACAAATAAATTAGTTCAGTTGCGACAATTGCTATTTCAAAGTATTCAGATATGGCACATTTGTATCAACTAGTAAAATCACTCAAAGGATAAATGTTTGGATTTTTTAAAAAAAGTTTATAATTATTAATAAGACAAAGGAATGGAGCTTAAAATTTTTAAGGTTAAATGGGAAGAAATACTGTTCAAAACGTAGCTCACTTTACTGAGATGGAAATGGGAGCTCAACTTTCCCCATAAAAACCAATAATTAAAATCCTTCAAATATTAGTCTGCTATTTGTAAAATATTTTTTCCAGACCGTTGTGTAGCATGTCAAGTCATTAAAAGATATTGGGGGGGGGGGGATTGCATTAAATCAATTTACAGTATTGATTTAGGGGATTTTTACACACTAATTTGTAATTCAACTTTTTGACCTATTATTTGCAAAATGATTTCTTTAAACTCGTTGGAAGTAAAATCTGTTAACGTCAGAAAATGAAAGGAAGACGTTGACATATTTGTGCTCATATTAAATTACTGAAGGCAGCCTTGGTGCAACAATTCCAAGACCTATAGTTTTTGTTAAGTAAAACTGAACCAAAAAACATTAATTTAAAAAAATCTAATTATGACTCAAGTTGTTTTCATTTTAGCTAATACAGAATTTATTTATTTTATATTTAGTCTTGGGAAAAAGATAATGACTTTTCTCCATGACTAAGGCATAAAACAACATTTGTGCTATAAAATTCAATTTTGAAACTTCTGAATGGACATTTTCAGATATCTCCACACAAGGGAAATGAAAATGACAAATCTTGTCAAGCAATTTCTCTGAGGAATACCCCAGATGTTCTTTTCCAACTTTTTGGTTTAAAATATGTAAACATATTTAAGTGTAATAAGTATATCTCTAGTTTTCTCTATAAGCGGTTATAGGAAAATAAGGAGGACCTATTATCAAAAAGTTGCTGGTGTCCAAAGCAGACATCATTAATAAGGAGCCAGTTCTTAATATCTTGATAAAATAGATAAGGAGAGAGAAAATTATTCAAAGACAAGTAAGACAGATCGTGAGAGATTTTATTTTAGCCAAAACAATCACAAAAACAACACCTTTTATTTATTTGTTGTTATTTTTAACAACTTTTTGGTTTTAAAAAAACTTAGTGTACTAGATAGACAGATTTTTCTCTATATTGATAGAAATCTTACAGTAAGCAAGGTGTTCTGCCACACAAGGAGAGTAAGATCTGCTGCAATTCAAATGAGTAAATTTCTGCAGCCTTAGGGCTTTAATCTTGCTAAACTATGCGCATTTGCTTGGGAGCCAACCTCATTGAGATCAAGTGGAATTACTTCTATCTCAAGCATGACTGCCCTAATATTCAACACAGGACCCTTTCCTTCTACAAACCAGAACACCCCCTTGAAGAGGTTAGCAAGGAACTCAATAGAAATGTGACAGAAGGTGCATCCACACTGCAGAAATAAATGAGTTTGACACCATTTGCACTGCCATGACTCTGTCCTACAGAAGCATGGATTTGGTGAGCTATTCAGAGAGTTCTAGTGCCTCACCAAACTGCAAATCCCAGGATTCTTTAGGATGGAGATATGGCAGTTGAAGCAGTGTCAAACTGCTTCAATTCTGCAGTGTGGATGTAAATAAGCGGGATTTTCCTTATAGCTTTGGGTGAGACCAGGGTGACCAGATAGCCTAACCTCAGTGGAGGACTAGGCATTGCAAAATGTAGGACATTACAATAGGACAACTAAAAACACTAAGATAAATGTAAATTCAGGCTTCTTAGTCATGCTCCAAATGGAGGACATTCTGAAATTCCTCCTGGAGAGAAGGTTGAAATGGGGGACATGTCCTGGAAAAGGAGGCTGTTGAGTCACCCTAGGTGGGACTCAGGCTGCATCTGCACTGCAGAAGCAATCTGGTTTGACACCACTTTAACTGCCATGGCTCCATGCTATAGAATTCTGGGGATTACTTTGTTTATCCAAAGTGTACCAGCTTTTGCTTTTTTAAAGAATGTTTAAAATGAAGCATTGATTCCCATTCTGATTCAGCTAGTTTTGTGAAAAACTCTGGTACTGAATTCTCCAAAGCTTTTGCAACACTGGTGGCACCCCAGGACTGTCTGCTTCTCTGCACTTCCATCTCTGCTCCCATGCTTTAAACCTAAAGAGGCCAATACTGATTTCCCTGTTGACCCTGAAACCAATCTTCTTCATCCCCGCTGTAGAAATAATTCCAGTTTGACACTGCTTTAGCTGCTTTTAATTAAGACTCTGAGCCTGAGGACAGAGCATTGTGAAATTAACCATTTGTAAGCCACTTTGAGTGCATTTTCAAGAGTGGGGTATAAATACAATCAATGATGATGATGATAATGATGATGATAGCCATGCCTCCATGCTATGGAATCCTAATAATTTTTACTTTGCTTATTTATTTCAAGGATTTAGATCCTGCTTTTCTTCCACAATGGGACTCATATAATAATAATAATAATAATAGCCATACCTCCATACTTTGGAATACTAATCATAATAGTTTTTTATTTAATTAACTTATTTCAAGGACTTCTAGCCTGCATTTCTCCCACAATGTGACTCTAATAATAATAATAATAGTAGTAGTAGGAGCCATGCCTCCATGCTATGGATTCCTGGGAATTGCAATAATAATAATAATAATAATAATAGGAGTCCTCATGCCTGCATACTATGGATTCCTATAAATAATAATAATGGTAATAATAATAAGAGCCCTGTCTTCCATGCTATGGATTCCTGGGGACTGCAGTGTGTTGGGGGCACCAGTGCTCTGTGGCAGAGAGCTGGGTAACTGTCACCCCCCCCAAAGAACCCCCATGGGCAGAATGCCCCAGCCTCAATGCTGGAGCCCTGGCACTGCCCAAGCTGAGAGTGAGGCTGGGGCTGCAGTGCTGGGGCTGGGGCTGCTGCTGCTGCAGAGTGCCCTCCAGCTGCGCAGGGGCTGCCTCCTGTGTCCCTGCTGTCTCTCACCTGGGCAGCCATGACCCTCTGCCTCTCTGCGATGAGGCTGCACTTCTTGCACTGGCAGTCCCTCCACATGCAGAAGCGCTTGTGGCCCTTCAGGGGCGAGGAGTAGCCGTGGTTCCTGCAGCGGGCGCACTTGGGCAGCCGGGGGCACTTCTTGGCTGCAGGGGCCCCAGGGCTGGAGCCAGGGCCAGATGCCTTCCCAAAGGAGCCCATCTTGGAGCCCCCTTGGCTGCTGCTGCTGCTGCTGGGCTCCGAGGAAGAAGCCGAAGAAGGCTTGTGCAAAGAGGCATCGTTGGGCATCCCTTCTCTCTTGCCTCTCTCTCTGGTCCTTGCAAAAAGTGGCTTAGTTTGAAGGGCCCCCAATTAGCCCAAGGGAGATGATGGGGACTTTGGCACCCTCTTTGCAAAGGGACTTTGCCTGGGCCCCCTTTGCAAGCAGCTCTGCACAAGGAAGAAGAAATAAAGGAGGCACACAGAAACTTTTCTGCAACTTGGAAAGGATGCCCACTTGTGGGGTGGGAAAGGCTCCTCCTCCTCTCCTCCTTCCAGCATGCTCCCAAGGCCTTCCAGCACGTGGGGAAGACACACACATCACAACACACACACACACAGCTCCTCCTGGATCTTCTTTGCAAAAAGGTTGGCTCAGGAGTCCAAGGGGTGCCTTGCACTTCTTTTTTTGCAAAGAAGTGTCTCTGCATCCATGCAAGCTTGAATGCATGCACCTTGTTATGCCAATGCAATGCACACACCTAGTTATGCAATGCACCTTGTTATGGAATTCAGTGCATGCACCTTGTGAATGCAATACAATGCATGCATGGTTGCAAGGGAGGTCATATGCATGCTTGGGAGCACAGCAGAGAGGCTTATCACAAAGGAGGGTAAGGGGGAGGAAAATGGAGGACAGGACCAAAGGGAAGCTAGAACACACTCCTAGAAATATGAATCCATGCTTCTTAAGACAGAATGGAGGACGTTTTGGAAGTCCTCCTGGGACAGGAGGTTGAAATGGAGGACAGGTCCGGTAAAAAGGAGGACTCCCCCTGGTCACCCTGGGTGCATGCAAAGCCTCCCACTTTTAAACCACTTTTTTTTTGGCAGGAAAAGAAACAAAACTGAAGAAAGGAGCAAAGGCCCCCCAAAAGTGTGACTCTCATTCCTTTTCCCAGGCCTGTTCTACATTTCAGCCTCCTGTCCAGGAGGAATTGCAAAGTATAAATATAAATTTATATGTGTATAAATATAAGTATAAATTATAAATAAATGTCGAGCAGTGCTAAAAAGCACAATGCCAATTGTGGTTGAGGCACAAGGGACAAATGGATCATTCAAAGGTTTGTTGCCCATAAAGTGCCATTTTAAGCCCTTGCCTTGCTTAGAACTGTGTAAGAACATTGCAAGCCAACAAGGCATTTTAGGGAAGAAAGGTTCATTGGAAAAATAGGGTTGAGTATAATAAAATACACAAAAGCTGCATCCACACTGTAGAAATAATCCGGGTTGACACCACTTTAGCTGCCCTGGCTCAATGCTATGGAATTCCAGAGGTTCTAGTTTCTTGGGGTATTCCATAGCATTGAGACAGAGTAGTTAAAGTGGTGTCAAACTGGATTATTTCTACAGTACAGATGCAGCCTATATGTAATCACTGCAAATAAACCATATGGAATTCATTTATATGAATGTGCCACTCCCTGCCTCTGTTTCTTCAGCATCACCCACTTCCACCTAAAGGAAGATGAATTTTAAGTGTGAGGAGAGAGGAGGATACACCGTTGTTGTTGTTGTTGTTGTTGTTGTTGTGTGCCTTCAAGTCATTTCCGACATATGGCAACCTTAAGGCAAACCTGTCAGGGTTTTCCTGGCAAGTTTCTTCAGAGGAGGTTTGCCACTGCCATCCTCTGAAGCTGAGAGAATGTGACTTGCCCAAAGTCACCCAGTGGGTTTCCATGGCCTAACCGGGATTCGAACCCTGGTCTCCAGAATCCTAGTCCAACACTCAAACCACTACTCTCAGGAAGGACAATTCTTACTTTACTCCTGTTACTCATTTGGTCCAACAGGTTTTTGAAAACCAGGGCTTCATCTGCACTGCAGAAATAGTCCAGTTTGACACCACTTTAACTGCCACAGATCAATGGTATGGAATCCTGGGAACTTTAGTTTGTTGTGGCACCAGAGCTCAATCTACAGTTCCCAATATCCCATAGCATTGAGCCTTGGCAGTTAAAAGTCATGTCAAACTGGATTATTTCAGCAGTGTGGATGCAGCCCTTGGGGGGGGGAAACTGTTTGACAGTGATAGAAGTGGGATGAAAGTGAAACAGATCCTCTTCCTACTCTCAGGGCAGAAGAAAAATAAAATCTTATTGGTTTCCTCCAGTTTATGAATCCTATCTTCTTCTCTGCTCTGCGAAAACAATTGTGTAGTAAAGAAGAATGTGCTTTAGTTTCTAAGAGAGAGAAAAAAACTACCGAAACATCTTGTGAATATGGTTAATGTTGTGTGGAACACAAGAAACAACCATTTTAATTTGAATAATAATTCCTAGCTACGTGGTGGCTGTTTAATTCAAAGGGCCAGAGGGATACACAGCTTCCTATTCGGAGGAAGAGAGAAACGGAGCTATTAAAGATGAACATTATCAATTGCTGACTGTCATATCTTGTTATAGAAACCTCTCCCACACTAGGAGATGGGAGTTGGGCAGAGGAATGGGGAAAATGTTAACATTTCGTGTACAGTATGTGTTGTGGTGACATTGTTATACAGGCCCAGGAAATACAAAACACAATTTCTATTTCCCTTTTAAAGGTATCTGGATTGGTGGCCAGCTTTCCTGTCTTGAAGGAAGAGAACTTTTTCATCTGAAGTTAAATGTGAATGTATTGGACCTCCTTGGCAATTTCCATTTAAATCAGGGATAGGAATCCTGCAATTCTCTAGCCAGCAGTACTATACTTGGGGGATGTTGGGAATTGCAGTCCAACAAAATCTGGAGGATTGTACACTTCTCACTTTTGACTTACATATAGATTACTCTTGAGAGCACAAGGGTCACTGTTTTTACCCAGTTCTGCCATACATATGTACCCCAGCAAACAAAGCAGATGTGTTCCTGGACATTACTTCTTTAATAGAAAATCTGGTGCCAGAGGCAGAAATAATATGGAAATAGTAAGGGTAGGGTCCAGTGCCACAAAAAAGAGCAGTTCAACATGTTTCAGGGAATATTTTATTGAAAACTAACCGCATGCACCTGTGAAACATACCAAATCAGATAAGCCTTGTATAAGTAAACAAAACATTTTGTACTTCTAGAGACGCTTTTTAAGACATCTTTCAAAATGCATCTGTTGTTGTCATGTGCCTTCAAGTTGTTTCCAAGTTATGGGGAACCTAAGGCAAACCTATCCATTGCCATCCTTTGAGGCTGAGAGAAGGTGACTTGCCAAAAGTCACCCAGTGGGTTTACCTGGCCAAGCCAGGATTTTAACCTTGGCCTCCAGAGTCATATTCAACACTCAAACCACTACCCCACACTGGTTCCCATGTATCTAAATGTGACTTTTTATTTCAAAAAGTTCTATTTTTCTTATGATTCTGTTTTAGTGGCTAAATGTATTGATACATGCTTTTTAAATGCTAGGGTTTGGCATACTTATTATCTGTTCTCCTCTTTTCCCTGTTGTTCTGTTCACACATACTCCATAAATGATTCTGGAGGCAGCTGCTGTTTACCCTGCCTGTTGTAGGGAGGCACACACAACTTCAGCAGTTTGGCTAAAGTAGAATTCCATTCTTTCTTCTTCTTTTTAAATAATCTTTATTCAAAGTTTCAACAAATATACAAGCATATATATAATTGAAAACATCATAAAAACATCCACACCCACATCAATTCATTCATAATAACATCAATTACATTATCTTCCTATCACATCATCATCAATGTCAATTATACCTAATTTCATCTCCTTTAATGGTTATTTATGTCTCTCTATATATACTACCTTACATATCCTTCCCCATCCCCTTTTCTTACATATGATTCTCTTATTTCATATCCCATCTATCTTTCTGTCTTGCCTTTCTATCTTCCCCACCATTATCCATTTCCATTCTTACCCATCCCATATCCCTTCTTAGTTTAGTGTATTCCTTCCTTCCTTGATACTTTCTTCCTCTCCCATGCCTTTCCTCTAATTACTCCTTCCTTCCTCCACTTATACAGGTATCCTCGGCTGCCACAACAAACTAGCTTGCAGAATTCCATAGCATTGAGCCATGGCAGTTAAAGTGGTGTCAAACTGGATTATTTCTGCAGTGTGGATACGACACAAGTGGTGCTGAAGCCATCTGCAGCAATGAGTGAGACATTTTTGGTACAACAATTTCTGCTGCACTGTGTGAGTAGTTTCTGGTGCCCTGGAACTGATGGATATCAGAAAGCTATAACACAAAGGGAAAGTGTGACAACCATTGATTTTCCTGGGCAAGAGGAAAAGTGTATACAGGTCTGCGGAGCCATTCTGCAGATAATAGCAGTAAATAAGTAAAGAAAAGACTAGTAGATAATTCCTACTCCCTGTCAAAAATGTTCAGAGTAATCCCATACCCTCCAACATTTCACAGATGAAAATTGTGGACCCATGGCCAAGCAACATCAGTATGGTCAAAATGGGAAAAGTTATTAATGAGGAAGAACACACAAGCGGGAAGGGTTGCAGCAGTTTGTTTTTGCCTCAGCTGACTGGGAAGGGTAAGATTCCTCCCTCTTTTCTGCTTCCTCCAACACTGAGTTAAGTTAATTGAGTTCAAAATTCTTTTGCATTGTAAACTCAGTTTGTACCATTTGAAATAAGCTGAGGACGAAGGGAGAAAATGGGGTAAAAGCAGTTGAAAAGTGGGATGCCAGAGGGTTAATCGGGGCAGTCTCTGCCAAAAGAAAACAGTTGGAGAGTATGCAGTCCAAAACATACTTAATTGGAAGTGAGTCCTCCAGAGTCCAATGAGGTTTACTCTGTGCTGGTTGCAATCTGTGTTTAAGATTGTAACTTTTGAATTACTTTTCAGAAAAGATGTTAAATTGCTTTGTTGAATGTTTGAATCCTTCTCCCTAACATGGAGGCATAGAACAGTCCTAAGCATATTTTCCTGGAAGCCCCTCCAGTGTTCAGGGGGCTTTACTCTCTATTGCTTGTGTTTAGGATTTGAATGAGCTTGGAGAAGAAATGGTAACATTTATTTTCTAAGAAATGTGTTTTTCTCTGATGGCAGTACAGCATCTTTTAAAAACTTTTTATACCCTGCCTTTCTGTGTATGCAAAGCAGCTCTCAACTTTGTTTTTGTCTTTTTGAAAACGAAATACAGTACTGTACAACATTAAAGGGGGGTGGGGATAAAATGTGAATGCTTCAGTACTTCCAGAAGTTCCAAATCAACAGTTGCAAGATGGCAGGCTTGCCTCCAGCAGAATTTGCTGCTCTAGCAAAAATGGTGCTCTAGGGACAAGGGCTATATATCTACAGGGCTGCATTTATTTATGGGAAGAGGAGAATTCAAAGTAATTTGAATTAAAACAGTCAAATTTGAAGAACTAGTATTTGAAATAAAACCCCACTTTTGAGTATGACGTGTGACAGCAATCATAACTACTCAGTAATGTTGAGAGGGAAAAAGTGATCTTCACATCTTTGGAACACATTTTCTCAGGATGCAACCCATTGCAAAGCAATTAATTTCAATAACTAATATTAATTAATTAATTCAAGTAACTAATTTCAATTTAGTACAATGCCCATAAATGGACACAGTATCCAGTTATAGTATAAACATGTGCAAATCACCAAATTAGAGCCAATGCACCAACGATTAAATGTATGGATTATTAAGTATTATAGCGAGATACTCTGGGGAGAAAAGCAGTAAATAAATAAATGTAGTGCCTAACACAAGGGTGGGTAAAATGTGCCTCACGGGTTGCATGTGGTTCCCTAGGGCTTTTTTGTAGCCTCTTCTGGAGTCCTTTCCCCAGTGTCCCTAAAAGCACTGTTTTTTCCCCATTCCAAAGTGGGATTTTACCACCTCTGAGTATTCCCTGCCTAGGTCTGCATCTGCACTGCAAAATTAAATCAATTTGACACTGCTTTAACTGCCAAGACTCAGTACTATGTAATTCTGGAATTTGTAGTTTTGTGAGATATTTAGTCTTCCCTGCCAAAGAGCTCTGGTGCTACAAAAAAAAAAAAAAAATACAGATCCCAGGATTTCATAAAATGCTGCCATGACAGTTAAAGTGGAGTCAAACTACATTAATTCTGCAGTGTGGCAGAAGCCTAGGACAAACCTTTCCATTGGAGGTATATTATCTGTGCCTGACTCCAGTAAATTTTCTCAGAGGCATGATCAACCACATGCTAGCTTTTCTGTCTACCTTAGTAATGAGGAAAGAGAGGAAAAGTGCAGATGTCTTGGTTTTTCCTGACACACAGCAATGTGTTTGATGTGAAGACCTGGCAGCACCACACCTTTGTAGGCTGTAGTATTCATCAGTTGTTGCTGACTTCATTTATATCCTGGCTTTCCCATGAGAACTAGGATTCAAGACAATTTACAGTGTGTGTGTATCTTTTGCACTGCAGAATTTCAGAGCCAATATGGAAACCGCATCAAATAAGATTATTATTATTATTATTTTCTTATATCCTGCCTTTCTCCTAATATAGGGACTCAAGGTGGCGAACAGCGGATTTAAAATAAGATGCTTAATATAGAGGAAACTGATTATACAAATAGATAATTGTGGTCCCCATTGCTGTCAAAACAACAGATACTGTCACCTTTCTTTCTTTTCTTTTCTTTTCTTTCTTTTTTGTTCTATTTGCTGGTATTTCTACCCAAAGGGGGAAAGGTGCTAATTGTTAATGGATCATGAGCTGAAGGTCAGGTGTTTTTTTCTCAGTTGTTAACACATTTATTTTATTTTATTTATTTGAGAATCAAAACAAACAGAACAACCTATTCTGGATGGGGGATTTTGGGAGATGCAGTCCAACACATTTAGAAGACACCAGACTGGGCAAGACTGGACTAAGCAGCATTGACTGCTTCCAAGTTGCAGCTTCTTTTAATTAATTTGAGAACTATTAGACATGGATACTGAACAATGCAATTTGTTTTAGCCATGTATCTATCTGAGTAATTACCTACTATTAATACAGATATTGTTAAAGAAAATAAAAATTTTGAGGGCCTTTACACAGGCCAGTTTTTTTTAATGGGGGCACCTGGAATTAACATAATAAAACACCTATAATTTGAATCTTCTATTAAATAATTACTCAGTTAATCAACACAGTTAATTGTATCATGTTTCCAAAGGCCTGCTTTCTAAAAGACTTGTTAAAGGGTAGGCAGAAGCAACTATTACTCCGCACTGATCTTCCAATTCATTTTGGGTGCACTAAAAAAATTAATTGGACCAGTGACTTAGAACATTGAGGGCCGCTGCATGACCCATTAAACTGACATTCTGAACATTTGTAATTCACAATACAAGACTGATAGAATCCTATATGCACTCTATATGTTTGCAGCCTTTTATCATGGATTAGCACTGGTACATAGAAGGCCTCCTGATTAGAATGTCACCATCAATTGAGAGAGAAGACAACCGTAATGGAGCCAGATTTGATAAACTGGTAGACTGTGACAAAGGAAGCTTGGGTCTTTTCAAAGAGGCTACGTAATTAATTGCTATCTTTTTATTTATGATACTTAATTTCTTATTGGATACAGCCACTTTTCCACTGTGGGGGGACAAGGTCAGAAATAAGTAGATTGCTTCAAGTGATTAAGCAAATGCTTTCTTCTCTCTCTCTCTCTCTCTCGCTCTCTCTCTTTAAATGCTATTCATTCAGTTATGGAATATTCATGGCTTGGAAAACTCATCCTATGTATGTAACAGCCAAGTTCTTTCTCGGGTAAAGAAGGGGGGCATTTTAGAGATAGCCTTCCTTGCCTTAGTCAGTTCTTGTGTGATCTTACACACAAAAAGTAGCACCAGAAAGAATGAGTCATGAGCAAATATTCCACTGGGGCACATGGGAATTATTATTCCACGCTTAGTGAAGGACTTGCATTGCAGTTCTATGTGGCAGGTTTGACCTAAGAGCATTAGCATTTAAATTTCTATACCGATTAATAGTGAACTCAGCACTCTTTAAGTGGTTTATAATCTGTAAGCCAATTGCCCCCAGCAAGCTGGGGACTCATTTTATCGACCTACAAAAGGATGGGAGTCTGAGTCAACCTTGGAGCCCTGGGATCGAACTCACAACATTGTGGCTGCTGTGCTGGCATTTAACCACTACGCCATGAAGACTCATAAGACACTTTGTTATCCAAAATGTCATACCATTTATAAAAACTGATCAGACACAGTTCTCTTATGTTCAGCACTGGCCCAGTGGCGAGGCCAGATTGCATAGCTCTGTCTTTCAAGCAATTCGCTGACACTCCCTGCGTCTCAACAGCAAAGGTTTCACTTAATGATGAGGCCTGGCACAGGTTAGGTGATTGGACATCCTCCTTCTCCAGGACATGTTCTACATTTCAGCCTTTTGTCCAGGAGGAATGTCAAAATTCCCTCCATTTTGAGCATGACTAAGAAGCATGAATTTACAATTATGTTAATGTTTTCAGCTTTTATTTGGTCGTGCCTTACAGTTTTCTTAAATGTCCTACATTTTGTGGTACCTTTTCGTCTTTTGTAGTTATGACATCGTGTCACCCTGGATATATGGGCCAGGCCACAAATCCTTATTGTTGTTGTTGTTGTTGTTGTTGTTGTTGTGTGCCTCTAAGTCATTTTTTACTTATGGTGATCCTAAGGCAAATCTATTACAGTTGGTCTCCTTATGCACAGATTTTTTTTTAATCCATGGATTCAAGCATCCACAGCTTGAAAATATTCCAAAAAAGTATAAATTGCAAATAGAAAACTTTGATTTTCCAATGTAAAGTCAAAGACTTTCATGGCCAGCATCCATCAGATGCTGGTGAAACGTCAGAACAAACTCTTCTAGAACATGGCCACATAGCCCAAAAAACCCACAAAAACTTTGATTTTCCAGTTTATATAAGGAACACCATTTTACTGTGCTATTGTATTTAATGAGGCTCGAGCATCCACAGATTGTTATCCATGGGGGATCCTAGATCCAACCCCCCCCCCAATAGATAACAAGGGCCCACTGTATAGGGTTTCCTTGGCAAGTTTCTTCAGAGGGGGTTTGCAATTGCCATCCTCTGGGGCTGAGAGAGTGTGACTTGCCCAAGGTCACCCAGTGGGTTTTTATGCTAGAACTGAGAATTAAATCCTGATCACCAGAGTCGTAGTCCAATGCCCAAACCGCTACACTATGCTGTCTCTCTCCAGAAATCCTTATGTCCTGGTATAAAACTGCAAGCTTGGCCAGCTACTACACCTAGTAAGGGACAATATCTCCTTGCACGTTGCACATTGCACATTGCTGGTGGTAGGATAATGGGATGTTGCCTTACCCTACTGTCAGAGGAGCTATACTGAGGCAGGCCTGCAGGGAGCCATGGGAAAGAGCAAGTACTACATCGCCTAACTGCTTGCAAGAAGGTCTTCCTCCTTGTGAATAATTGCTACTACAATACTGTAGTTATCTTCCCTTTGGGGGCTTTTTGTGGAGCCTATCATTTCTCCACTAGAGGGCAGACCATTCAAGAGAGTGATGTGGAATTGCCATGTACTGTATATGGAATTAAAAGTGGGAAATGAGCCTCTCCTTAGGACTCTCAGGACAACTAACATTATTTTGAAAACTGTGTGATTTTTATTATCTCAATTTTGTTTTCATGGCCCAAGCATATTTCACTTTTTTAAATATTTATTTTTATTAAGTTTTTTTTAAAAAAAAAACACCACAATCCTGCAAACAAGCAAAGAGTATTATTATGTGGCAGATACATTATTAATTTCCATTACAGTTATTTGTTGTGATCTCCAAACATTCTGTATACTTAATTAAAACTGTACAATAAACAATATTATTTAGTTTTGTTGTTTAGGAGATACGATCTGTTGAGAAATGAAATTGGAAATTTTCAGAATAATATCTGTCATCTTTCTGGTTTGTGAGACTTGTTTCTTTATCATTGGTCCAAAACACACTGCAGAAATAATCCATTTTGAGACTGCTTTAGCTGCCCTGGCTCATTACTAGGGAATCCTGGGAATTTTATTTGTTTGTTTGTTTGTTTGTTTCATTTATATGCCGCCTTCATCCCCAGAGGGACCCAAGGCAGCTCACAGATGAAATATTTAATTGTAGTTTATTGTGGCACCAGAGCTCTTTGACAGAGAAGGCCAAATGTCTCACGAAACCACAGTTCCCAAAATTCCCTAGCACTGCGCCAGGGCTGTTAAATCAGTCTCTAACTGGATCATTTCTGCAGTATGTTTTAGACCAATGATAAAAAAACAATTTTCACAAACCAGAAAGACGAAAGGAAGTTTTTATTTGCTGATATATTTTGATAATTTCCAGTTTCATTTCTCAACAAAGCATATCTCCTAAACAACAATAAAGTAAAACAACAAAGTAAAATAATATCATTTATTGTACAGTTGTATTTTAAGTATACAGTATGTTGTCTACATCCAATTTGTGTCAGTTTCTTTTGTGTAACGTCAGTGTTTCTACCAACTATATTTCACTTTTGAGAATGTGTGTCTGTGTATTATAAATAGGCGTCAATTTATGCATTTCTGGATTTTTAAAAAGCTTTATTTTCTTTTTACATTTTCTTCCTGGGGCCACTATTGTTCACTTTTTCTGAAATGGAGGATATCACTGCTGTCTTAAAGTATATGTTTTGGTTATAGTAAGTGCAGGATCCCCTCTTTTTCTCTCACCTTGCATTAAACAGAATGAGATGGTTAGTTTAAGCTGGTTTGCGAAATTGTAAAAGGACAGAAAATTGTTGGTCATGTTATTTAAAATTTGTTATTTTATGGAGTTTTTGCCTTGGCTAACTATGCACACTGATTTGATGTGGGGTTGTGCTGTAGGACGGCATGTGGTTGTCCAACTGGCAGAAGATGAAGAGAAGACCCTAAAACAACACAGCTTCATTGCTCCTCTGCCTGGGACAGCAATATATCTTATGTCAACAGTTGCCAAAGAGAAAACTGGAGTAGCCTCCTGTACATTTAATATCAGTCAGTCACAATTTATTATGGTCCTTAGAACTGAAATTTAAGCATTCAGTCAAAATATGCATGTCATGAAATTCCCCATACAAGTTCAAGAATCACAGAAGTTGCTCAAGTCTAACTGTCCCTTTGTACATAGAGGGTTTGTACATTTAATGGTGTTGCATGTCACACAATCAAGTGCAGGTTGAATTTCCCTTTTCTGGAAATCTGAAATTAAAAATACTCCAAAATTATCCACATCGGTGGCTGAAATAGTGATACCTTTGTTTTCTGATGGTTCAATGTACACAACCTTCGTTTCATGTGCAAAATTATTTTAAAATATTGTGTACACAATTACCTTCAGGCAGGGTGACTGAAGTCATAACCTCAAAGAAGGACAAGGCACTACGAAATGTAGGACACTCCAGAAAAATGTAAGGCATGACCAAATATAAGCTTAAAACATTAATATAAATATAAATTCATGCATCTTATTCATGCTCAAGATGGGGGACATTTTGAAATTCCTCCTGGAATTGTAGGACATGTCTTGGAAAAGGAGGTCGTCCTGCCTTCAGGCTATTTGTATAAAATGTATGTGAAACATAAATGAATGTCATGTTTAGACTGGGTCCTATTTCCAAGCTAATTCATTATGTATATGCAAATATTCCAAAATTTGAAAAAATGCAAAACGTCCAAAAATCCCAAGGGTTTTGGATAAAGGATACTCAATCTGTAGTAAACAACACCTCCTGAAATTCTTACTTCAGCTTAATCCTTAAAGGCACAGGAGCCTTCTCCAATTTTCACTATGGCGACCCTAGTGTCCACCTTGATGGCCTGTATATAGTTATGCTTTATTGGCTTGTTTGGGGCTATCATAGTGATCCACAGTTGATTACTTTATTTAAAATTAATGCAGGGGGAGGGTGTTGGCAATATTTCCTCTTTTAGTTACAGTTATTTTAATTATTGTTGTTCATTTTCTAATTCCAGGTGATGATGTTGCTATGTGAAGGATAGTTTTTTGGCAGATTAGTGTGAGAAGTTTGGTTGTGCTTATTTAAGAAATATCAACCGAGGTACCAAGGAAGCCCTTACGTCAAAATGCATTTGATATGTTTTACATATGATTGTTTTTTACGCTATGCCTTTGAGTGATATAATAATTTGGTGATGGTGATGGTGGTGATTATCAAATTGCTTTGTGTTTTGTACATGTAAATTAATTTTGTTTATTTTTATTACATTATATATTTTAATTTGCCAATCTGTTAATCAAACGTTACAGTAAAATCAGTTGTGCGCTAAACTCTGAAAAATAAACTATTGCATAGAAACATGTTTAGAATTGGTTCTTGTATTGTTTTATGAGGTTAAACAGTCACAGAATGGTTGGGCTTGACTAGATTCCAAGGATCATATAGCCTAGCACTTTGCTGATGCAATCATCATCATCATCATCATCATCATCATCATCATCATCATCCACCTTAGCTAAAGCCTGCTAGATGGCCGTTCACCATTTCTAAGGAAGTGCATTCCACTGTCAGACAACTCTGAATCCAATAACATCAAAAATCCACCAAACAGTGATACCTTTATTGGCCATCCAAAATGCACACTATTTCAAAGCTCCAAAGGCTTCTTCATCAGGCAATGTGTTAAAAACCATACAGGAAATTATTTATTATGATTGGATTTGCTATATGGCCAACACGGCTACCCCTGGATGTTTTCTGGATTTGAAGATACCACATTATAGCCGCAAGAGAGGAATCCTAAAGAGAGAGCCAGTGGACTGGGACCTTATTATTTGAGGTGTCTACTACCAACAAAGATAAAGAATCCCCCCCCCCCCCCAAAAAAAAAAAATTTGGACTGGATTGGCATGTTTTACTTTAACACCACCTAAAGTGTACCTGATGCAACCAGTATATTTTTTTAACATTATTATTATTATTATGTCTGATGAAGAAGCCAATGGAACTGCAAAAGCTTGCATGATGTATTTTGTACATTTTGATTAAGGTATCACTCTTTTGTGGATTTTGTATGTTGTTTTAATATACAGTACTGTAATCAATACACTAACTATTCTCTGTTTTTGGTATATCATACCAGAAGGTGTCTCCCTTCTCCTTGAGAAAATGGCAGGTGCCGCCTGATGAGACTGTTGGATGTAGATTGATAGGCTGAACAAATCTAAAGTGTCAGGCTGTAGCTAAGAGATGCACAATGACTGTGGCAGTGTTTATCAGTAACCCAAGATCAGTGATAACTTTATAGGAAATCTTTCAGCAATTGCACCAGATTACTTTTCTCTGTTTCATTACCATATCACAGAGAACAGATAGATATATTGCTGTGTTCTGTGTCATTTGCTGTCCTTCACATACACCACCGGTATTAAATCTTTCTTTGACTTTATAATTTTTCAGCTATATGTGAGTTGTAAATGCACCATATTCAAGCTACGTATTAATTAGGATTTTTGCAGCACATCGCATGACAGAGGGGCCTCTACAGTTTTACATTTGTTGTTGTTGTTGTTGTTGTTGTTGTGTGCCTTCAAGTAGTTTCCTACTTATGACCCTAAAGCAATGTTTTCTTTTGGCAAGATTTTTTCAGAGAGGGTTTGCCTTTGCCTTTCTCAGGCTGAGAGAGTATGACTTTGCCCAAGGTCACCCAGTGAGTTTTCATGGCTAAGCGGACATTTAAACTCTGGTCTCCAGAGTTGTGGTCCAACCCTCCAAACTATTACACTACATTAGTTTGCACAGTTTTCCATCCCATAGTTTTATTTGTAAGAAGATCTGAGAGGTAGGTTAGAAGGATAACTTGTCCTGCTTAAGGCTACCTCATGGAGCTTCATGGTGGTGTAATGATTTGTACTAGGGAAACAGCCTGATAGCTACAGAGCAGCAGCACCTGTCCACTAAATTATGATTGTAATTTTGATTTTCCATCCAATCCATGATTTTTCTACAATTCTAAAGACATTGATTTCATTTCCATGACAAATCAGTCATAAAACACACACACACACACACACACACACACACGCATATGTGTCTTCAAGGCACCTGTCAACTTCTGGTGACCCCATGAATTTCATAGGGTTTTCTTAGTCAAAGAATACTCAGAGGTGGTTTTGCCAGTTCCCTCCTCTGAAAAAGAGCCTACAGCACCTGGTTGGTGCTCTCCTATCCAGGTTCTAAACAGAGCTGACCCTGCTTAGCGTCCAAGAACAGATGGGGATCTAGTGCCTTTAGGATATTTGGGCAAACCGCACACACAAACAGACCAATTTGTGCAGTTACACATAAAGCTTTTGTTCCACATAGATGGGTTATTGATTACTGACAATTTAACACATACATGGCTTTGCATGGAAATTTTCACTTAGCAAAAAATCTGTACAGGTGATAACTTGTTACAACGGGAGTGGATAACTGTGGTCCTCCATATGTTATTAGACTGCAGCTTTCACTGGTCCTAGCAAAGACTGGCAACAGATGTTTAAGAATTCCATTGGAAGGATATACAGCTTTCAAAATCCTTGTTAACATGGCCACTGTTTTTTTTCCCCTTGAGAGTTATAGTCCAAGGTGGAGGATTGTGGAAATTACGCTCCAGCAGCAGAGGGCAATAGTTGCCCACTCCTGTATTATATAATAATTTTTGGAATTGCAGATCTTGGAAATGGAGACTATTCATGTTTTCATGTTCTCTCCAATTCAGGTACTTAAAATTTATCAAGGTTTGAAAGATCATTAGTTTGTTGTTGTGTGCTTTCAAGTTGTTTCCGATTTACGTTGACCTTAATACCAAGTTATCATGGGGTTTCTTGTCAAGACTTGTTCAGTGAAGGTTTGCATTTGCCTTCCTCTGAGAGGCAGGGGGAGTGTGGCTTGCCCAAAGTCACCCAGTGGGTTTCCATGGTTGAGCAGGGATTCAAACCCTGGTCTCCAAATTCATATTGCAACACTAAAACTACTAAATCTGACTGGCTTCAGTCCTAAGGATATTTATTTGCAAATTATGAAGAGAGACAGTTTGGCTTTTGGAATGCTGTTTGAACTACTATCCTGGCCAACAAATTTCAGTGAAGATTTTACTTTACATGTAAGCATGTTTTAGATATTTTAGTAAAAAGGGTGGGCAGCAATTGGGGGCACTTTGTGTGTCAAAGCTTTGATATATACTTACATTCAAGTGATCTATGCCAAACAGGAAATTCAGATGCCCTGGCACTGGAGATGATGTGGTTTAGCTAGTTCCCTACATTATAATCCTCAATACTTCTGCTTTTTATATGATCAGCAGGCTTGAAAATTGCTGCCAGGCTAAATAAGCAAGCAGACCAACATGGGATTAGCAATTTTCCTTATGGCAGGAAGTTCAGCTAAGTGGTTTCTGGCTACAAATCCATTCTAAATAAAGTACTGTACCCTTCTCAGTACAACAGAAAATAGAAAGCTGCCTCTGTTCCAGATAGTGTCAGGTTTCCCATCATTTTATGGTGCATGTGCACCTGTTTTGCTGGAGGGTGAAAGGCTCCAGTTCCTATCTCCTTAGTATACAGTTACTTAAAGGTGGATACAGATAGTCATTTACCATACAATAAGTGCATGTATCACCATTGTACCTGTGTATTGCCCCAATCAAGAACCTCTCCAGATTTCTGTCCAAGTACTGAAATATGATAAAAGTCTCATCACTTGACTGGACATACATACAGACAGTTAGCTTCCCAAGTAACCTGCTACTTATTCTCCTTTCTGAACACCAGAAGCCTTTTTGGCTGAAGGATGGGGTATAAATACTCTAAATAAATAAAATAATAAATAAACAGACACTAGTTTTGATCAGCTGTGGGATGTTGCTCACCTGAATGGACTTTGGCAAGGCCCAAATGGTTACCTGATGGTGCTCTGATGCATTGTTCCATTGCTCACTCATGTGTCTCATGTTTCTCTGTATTCTGAGTAGTTTGTAAACTGCTTTATCAAGGCAATTCTTGTGGCTCGTTCTTACCTCCATTCTCTTCAGCTATAGTCACTGCACTTGTTTTGTCTTTTTATTACATGCAATTAAATTGCAGAATTGCTTCACCAGATTAAAGCTGGAATTCTGTTAGGGACATACGCATGTGTAACTAACTATTCCTTATGTTTGCCAATGTCCTTTTTTGGGTGTGCAAGTGTTGGTATTTCCTCCCTTCCTCTGCAGTGCACCTCCCTGCTTACTTTCCATGCTTCACAATGAGAAGGCAAGGCTCTGGGAAGTGTCTGGTTACCTCCTCATAACCAGATGCATAGTGAAGGCCATCAGTGCAGATATGCAAGGTCTTCCAGGGCGCTTCTGTAATCACTGTGCATCTGGCTATGGAAAGGTAGCCAGATGCTTCTCTAATCCTGCTTACGTGCTGTGAAACACAGAATGTTAATGTGAGAGGCTTCGAGGACTTTACAGTAACTTACACAGGTCAGGGAATGGATGTATCACTCAGAGTAGCATAGGTCCTTGCAATCATCAGAGTCAGCATCATAAGTGCTAAGTCACTGTGTCCCTATTGACTCTGATGATCGCAAGGTCCCGACAATTCAGCAGTTTGAGACCCAAGCACTGCATGACGGAGTGAGCTCCCATCACTAGTCCCAGCTTCTGCCAACCTAGCAGTTCGAAAGCATGTAAATGCAAGTAAATAGGTACCACTTCGGTGGGAAGGTAACAGCGTGCTGTGTAGCCATGCTGGCCACATGACCAGTCTTTGATAATGCTGGCTTCTTCAACTTAGTAATGGGGATGAGCCTTGCCCTCTACATTCAAACACGATAATCCCCTCAAAGGGGAAATCTTATCTTTACTTTTACCTTTTAGCATAGGTCTGCAAGTGGACATTCATGCTGCACTGCGGGGATGTTAGAATGAAGCCAATGAATCAATTGACTAAGCTGAAGCAAGCAGATTTTTGCTTTTATCTGTATTCTTACAATCCCATCAAAATCAATGGAATATATTAAAATATGCTTTGGGCCAGACTGTTAGAAGTGTCTTAAAATTATCTTGTTAATATAATGGAAATATTTTCTTTAATCCAAAGTGAAATAAACCCAGAATGACATTCATGCTGAGGAGCACACTCTTAGAAAACAAAGTCTTGTTTCGTTTTAGGTTCTCTTGAAATTCAAGTTCCTAGCCTTCAAGGTTAATGAAGTTGCGATTTGTGCTAAAGACTGACTTTGTTGTGGTTGTTGTTGTTCTGTGCTTTCAAGTCGTTTCCAACTTATGGTGACCCTAAGGCAAACTTATTATGGGCATTTCTTGGCAAGTTTCTTTAGAGGGTTTGCCATTGCCATCGTCTGAGGCTGAGAATGTTTGACTTGCCCAAGGTCACCCAGCGGGGATTCAAACCCTGGTCTTCAGAGTCATAATCCAACACTCAAACCACTAAACCATACATGATAAATTAACAGAAGTAAAAAGCACATTCCAAACCTTGCTTTCCCAAAGCTACAAAACACAACAAAAGGCAAGAATAAAATAAGGAAATTTTATTTTGAAAATATGGCAAGAGTCTAAGGCACTTCAAACACTTAAATGCATATGACTGAAGTGAACATGACAGAGAAATAAGCATTGCATATATGTGTGTGTGCATCGCCCATGCACATCCAGAACTACATTTCATTCCAGCAGAGATGAATATTTTGCAATGCATGTCAGCGTTCATGTAGATGACTATTAATAAAAGTCTATTAACAGTTATGTGTAAATATTGCCGTAATTATGTTGGAATAGAAAGTGTCAAAAATACTGACATAATCTTTATATAAAAGCTGTACAAATCGGCAGCAATTTATTTAACAAGTCCCAGGTTATATAGCAGTCCATCATCCATGGTGAAGCCATCAGTTCACCAGCTGAGCTTCCAAAGAGCTAACATCCTCATAAGCAGTTGCCACTTTTAGAATTTAAAATAAGCTTTAAAACAAGACTCAAAACCATTGTGGAATGACCTTTATAATAAAAGGGTTCTTGCCAAAAATTTCAACAGTAGCAAATATAAATATCTGTAAAGAACATACAGCCAATAAGAATTATCTGGATGGGGAAAGTCCAGTCATAACTGAACAGATAGCTTAAAAACACTTTTATGTTGGTAACAGAAGAGAATATACTACAGTGAAAAAACAAAAACAAAATATTATACCATTTCCTAGAGGCAGAAAAGATGAACAAAATGAAGACTCAAAAGGGCAATGAGATGCCATATGGAGCCCATGTGCAACCAGTCCTTTATGAGCGTTGCCTTTTCCCTGCCCCCACAGCAGGCCTTGTGACAACCAACATACCATGTTCGCATTTTCTTATACTTTATGGTATATCTGTAAGATCCTGCAGCAGCATGGAGTAGCTTGTCCAACCTGTATAGTGACCGAGTACACATAAATGGTCTTGGAGAGCTAGGGGAAGTAGTACCATCTATTAATCCCTCCGCTCCCATGTACAACTGCTACAAGATCCTGAGTAACGTTGTTAACAAGGACATTGTCGTAACACTTTTTCTGACTTTAGCTCTATTTGATTTCAGTTTGCTGGTGAGCTTAGGCACAAGGCAATTACATTCAATATCTGTCACTGTAAAACAGTAACCACTAGCAGCTTGGGAGAGGTGACATTAGTGTTTAACAGGCTAACGTTGTGCACTAGCAATCAAATGGGCTTCTATGAGTAGGACTAGGAGATGGCTTCCTTCCGAGCCTTGGAGTGCCCTAAAAAAGAAAAAGGCAGAGGATTGTTAGAAATGGGAAACAATGAAGCTTGTTGCAGAAAGCCAATGAACCCTTCAGTTTACTGAATACTTCTATTGAATTGAGGATCAGTGAAGCTCCAGCAACTATAGCGCAAGCCTGAAGAATTGAAACTTTCACGAGAGGGTGCTTGCCAGGACAAGGTTTCTGCAGTGGCAGACTTGGAGGTAGAAAATAGAAAGAAGCAAGTGTGGTGCAGGGACAATGGTGCATTTTTGCAATAAAAAAGGAGTACTATGGACTGGAGAAGCCCATAAACTCCACAGTAGAGGCGAAAGTGGGGGGTAAGTGTAAATCCTGGCTTTCTTACTAGTGCTTCTAACCAACTGTATGCATACATTAGCATGACTCTAATGAAGTCTTCTAAAAGAAAATTCCAGAAGCCACAAGAAAAAACTCCAGATTGGAAATTTATGATGGACAAGGTGAAAGGAGGGAGAAGACTGAAGCAGTTGACACACAAGGTCATTACTACTCAGTTTCTAAACTGGGGGAAGGGAACTGAGTTGCATTTGCATTTGCTCCAAGACCCAGAAAGCCTCTCAGGCACTGCACAAACCCAAGATGAGAAACATGTCTATTCTTAACTCACCGGAGACTGAGTTTTGGAAAAGTTTGCATGAGCATAGAGAAGAACAGCGATATCCTTGTGGCCTGCTTCAAGGGCTATTGAAAGTGCTGTGCTCCCATCCTTAAAAGTGGGGAGAAGAGAGGGACAGGGAGGGAGAAAAATGGAACAAATATGAGATTTATGCACCACTGAAGGAGGATGCTGTTAAAATTAAACATTTAAAGATGATCTTAATTTCAGCTACAGGTGTTTTTTAAAATAAATCTTTGGCTGTTTATTTCATTTCCTGATTCTATTAATCTATTCTTTAACAACTTTTAGTTTTCAAGAGAAAGATTTATAATCAAGATTACAATAGCCCCATTCAAGCATTCTAAAACCTGAATGTGTCAAACATGAGGACAAGGAGGAACATGCTAGCAGTACCACCCTCCATGGTAATTTCTGGTCAAGTAGGCATATAGAGGAAGGTTTTCAATTCAGAAAGAAACAGTCACATGCCTGCTTTATTCAGGTCTTAGAAAACTCAAATAGTGCTATTGTAAAGTGTCTATGTAGCATAACTGTGAATGCAATATTTAAAAAAAATACCTAAGTAAGTAAGATTTTAGTATCATTGAAAGTCAATGCATAAGTTTTATGTATAAAAACAACTGTCAAGGACTAAGGATTGGCATACCCAGATTTGTTGTGTCAAGTATGGCACTTAAATGCACAAAAGCCAAAGCAGGATTAAAACTGATGTTAGAATTAGCTGAAGATCAATTCCGCTTTTGTTGGCACCCAAACCTTGAATGGTTTGGACTGAACTAGAGGATACACCCTCTGTCTGTCCCCTACTCCCATTAGAACTCTTATGCACATTAGCCCTACTCCTGTAATTCACAACTAAGCAGAATTCACGTACAGTGGTACCTCGGGATACGAAATACCCAGGTTACGAAATTTCCGGGATACGAAAAAATCCCATAGGAAATAATTGTTCCGGGTTACGAATGTTTTTCGGGTTACGAAAAAAATCTTGGTGCTTTTTTCGGCTTTTTCGCACGGAATCACGGCTTTTCCCCATTAGCGCCTATGGCATTTCGGCTTACGAAGGCTTTTCGGGTTACGAAAGCGGCCGCGGAACGAATTAATTTCGTAACCCGAGGGAGCAGTGTATTTTAATGCCAGCTAGATTTTGCACAGGCCTAAATCTATCTGGATGTTCCACAGTTTTGTCACAAGGAATATTTCAGCCAACTATGTTCCTGAATCAGATAAGGTATTGACAGTTTGAGGTGGTAACTCACATTGTCCTCCAGTGTGCCATTACATCCAGACTGAGCCAGCAAAAGTTTGACAATCTCAACATGTCCATGCTCACTAGCACACATCAAAGCAGTGGAGCCCTCATCATCTTGGATGTTAACATCTGCACCACAAGCCAGCAGAGCTTTCACCATATCTATTCGCCCATGGCTGACAGCAAGCATCAGAGCAGTTTGGCCAGCCTGCGTACAGAGGAACACACATTGTAACAAACATTATAAAATACCAGCATCTATTCATGTTTTGAAGGAAGACTGCCACTGGAGACATTTTTTACCAGTCTGAAGTCTTACTGGTTATTATATAAAATCTGGCTGAGTTGTATATCGACATTCATATGTTTTGTGCTTTCAAACTGACTCTGTCTTATGATAACCCTATCCTAAGATTTTCTTGGTACGATTCATATAGGTTTGGTTTTGCCTTCCTCTTGAGGCTTTGAGAGTATGACTTGCCCCAGGTCATCCAGTGGGTTTCCACAATTAGGGATTTGAATCCTGGACTCCCAGAGTCCTGGTACAGCACTCATTATACTACACTAGCTCTCCATCTATATTCAATCATAAAAAATAAAGAGGTCCTAAATTTTCCTACAGTCTGAATCTCTTGTGGCAACTTAGACTGAAGACAGATGTAATACCAAATATTTCACAGGATGTCCTGTGATATAGCATTATCACAGCTCCTGAGCCACTTTGCAACTGAAATTACAGGCACATTTAGTAAACCCAACATTGGCTCAGCCAGCCTTATCTCTCCTTCTGTGCTTTGGATAGGCAAACTACAGTACCTTATTAGAACATTTAAAAGCCTTACACGAATGGTTAGCATGTTGATTTATTTACTGAATCATTATGAAGAAACTTTTCTTTCAAAAAACATAAAAATGAAAATGCAAGAAGGCTTCATAGCCATCAGCCAATCAAGAATTAAATCAAAATGAAACAGTGTTTCATTTCAACTTGTAAAGCTGTTTTGTTCAGATTTAAATCTTTGAGATGGACAGGTATTTTTTGGAAAGAACACAGTGAGGACACTTTAAAGGTTACTCCACACACCACCTAAATGATGTTACCTCAGTTTCACCCTTAAAACTGTTTTAGCAGAGGGGACTCCTTCTCCAGTAATATAAATACGAACAGGGGAGTATAAAGTTAACTAATTTATTCCTGAATGACTTTACTTGTTTACTTCAACAGTAAAAGGAATTCACACTTAATGTTTACATTTTTCCAAAGTTTGTTATAAAAACAATAATTTAAAAGACATACATATCAAAAGAGAGCCTGATTAACTTCTAGCATTTCCCATAACAGAATTTCTTAATAATTATAAATTTGAGTGCTCTGAAATAGTTTTTGTTGTTGTTAACTGCCCTCAAGTCAATTTCGACTCATGGCAAACGTGTAGATGAGACATCTCCAAGACTCACTATTCTGCTCAATTTCTGCAAACTCATACCCTTAATGAAGTCTATCCATCTAGCATACGGCCTTCCTTTCTTTCTGGCATAATTATGTTTTCCAATGAGTTGTGCCTTCTCATAATGTGTCTGACATACGACAGCCCCAATTCTGTCATCTTGGCTTCCAGGGAGATTTTTGGTTTGATCTGTTCTAGGACCCACTTGTTTGTCTTTTTTGGCTATCCAGAGGATCCTCAGCACTCTTCTCCAGCATCACATCTCAAATGAATTGAATGTATCGTCTTTCTTAACTGTCTAGCTCTCACATCCGTATATGGTAATAGGGAAAACAATGGCTTGTACAATTCTGATTTTTGTGTACAGTTGTATATCTTTGCATTTTAGAATCTTTTCTAGTTCTTTCATAGCTGCCCTCCCCATTCTTAATTGTCTTATGATCTTCTGACTGCAGTCCCCGTTTCTATCAACGTTTGATCCCAGGTATGTAAACTCTTTTACTACTTCTGTTTCTTCATTGTATAGTTTGAATTTGTCCAGAGTCTCTGTGGTTATTATTTTTGTTTTGTTTATATTCAGCAGTAGGCTTGCCTTTGCACTTTCTTCCTTGATCTTATTATTCCAGGTCTGGGAGATTTTCTTTTTCAGAAGGGTGGCCAGACCCCCCCAAACAAACAAACAAACAAACAAAAAAACCCCATAGGAATGAAGACATACAACCACCCAAAGGGAAGTTATTTTCACCATATATCAAAGTAATAGGGATACTGATGAGGAAATGCAGCCTCCAAATGATCTACAGGCCGACCAAGAAAATCCGGCAAATGCTGCACTCAGCAAAGAACAAGAGGGACCCTCTCATGGCCACAGGAGTTTACCACATACTATGCACCTGCGGACAAATCTACATGGGGACCACCAAATGCAGTGTTCAAACATGAATCAAGGAACATGAGAGACACTGCAGACTGGGTCAGGCAGAAAAATCAGCAGTGGCAGAACATGTTATAAATCATCCTGGGCATAAAATGTTATTTGAAAACATTCTGGACCATGCCAACAACTATCAGGTCAGAATGCATAGGGAAGCCATTGAAATTCACTAATATCTAGACAACTTCAAGAGGAAAGAAGAAACCCTTAAAGTAAACAAAGTTTGGTTACCAGTGCTGTAAAACACCAAAATCAAAATCGAGGCCATGCAAATGAAAACTACCCAGGGTCAGGGGTTTTCCCAGCAGACAATGGATCACTACTTAAAATATCAATAGTGCTATTGAAAAATGATTGCCTTTCACACATTTGCAATAGCACTAATGAATCACGATTGGCAAGCCACTGATGTTTTTTTATCATCAATGAGTTATTCTACTAGCACAATGCTTCCATGCTGATACAAGAATAATAAGAGGATGACGTCGTGTAAAAATCTTTGCCCCGATCATGCAATAATGACAGTAACATTTCTCTTCTCTAATGCTTCTTACCCCATGTGTTAATTTTCTATGTTTTGCTTGGACAGTGGCCTCTTGTCCTAAGTACAAATTTCTCATCAGGACTATCAGCTGTATTGGCACTTCCATGTCTTTAAGGGCGTTCCATAGCCTTTCAAGATCTATGTAGTCAAAGATTTTGCTACAGTCTATAAAGCACATGCTGATTTTCTTTTGGAATTCTCTGGTGCGCTCTATTAGCCATCTTACGTTTGCAATGTGGTCCATAGTGCCTCTACCTTTCCTGAACCCTGCTTGGACCTCTGGGATTTCTCTCTCTATATATGGTTGGAATCTGTGTTGCAAAAGTTTGAGCATGATTTTGTGCTATGGTCCTATAGTAGGTCCTGAAATAGTAGGTCATCACAATATGCCAGCAATATACCTAAATTGTATAGTGCTCCTGCACTAGGACAAAAATAATTAGTAGTTTGTTCAGAGTCATTTAATAAATTAGGGCTAACACAGCATAAACTCCCTTTGTATCATGCTGCACCAGACAGTAATTCTCTGTTTTATATGAATGTCTACCATGGTGCTCAGTAAAGCAAGTACAGCAGTACCAACCTGACTGGCTTTGGCATTCACATCTCCACAAGCAAAGAGCTCTTCTACTATTCTCATGTCTTTCTCCGCATCTACAGCTGCAAGAGCAGCCAGCATAATGGGAGTATAACCAGCCTTGTTCTGGTGATTTACGTTGCAGACATCTGCGGGAGGATAGATGAGAAAATCTCTTGAGAAAGTTGGAAGCTCAAAAGCAGCAATTGTGCAAAACAACTGAATAAACTGTTATTAGAGCAGTCTTTTGGAAATGCAGTAATTGCTTATATAACGAAGATGATTCAGAAGAACTTGTAAAGAGGAAAAGAGAAGCAGGGATGGTTCTTCAGCGAAATAAAGAAAACAACTCTCTCTTTATAGTGTGCATGACAGCAGAGCTGGAAAGAAGACTCAAAGCCACATTTCATGCCATTGCTAAGTCAGTTAACTTAAGGGTAATTGTTCCAAAATTCTATGAAGAGAACTGGAGATAGCACCAGTTTCTGTCCAGAGTTTCAGTAATGTAATGGAAAACCTCAGATTTACATTAGAAACATCACATAAAACAGTGAAATGGTGGCTGAAATATTAAATAGTAGTGTCTCCTTGATAGTTTTCTCTTTTGTACCACTAATAAATATTTTAACAAGACACTTCAGACTTCTAAAGCTTCCAGACATGACTTGCCAGTTAAATGGCCTCCTTCTCTAAGGAGTATTTGTATGGGAACAAATGCATTCAGTTCCTCTGAGGAAGTGCCAGAAACCAAGGAAGTTCCTACTTTTGTTCAATTGTTGTGCATCAGTTTATTGTCTCTTCCCTACAGTCCTTAAAATGAGACCCTAACAAATTTGGTAATTTTTTAGTTTAGTGGATCTGGGATGCACTAATCTTCTAATTATAAGCAATAATATTTGGAAAGAAGGAATCCATATACTTCTGTAAGGCACTCATTAAAATAAAACACCAGCAATTAAACTTCAAAATATACTAGGCTGCTGTGTCTAAGAAGTATCTCTAAGTGATATTATGAAAAGGATGTACAACAACAATAATCAGTAAAATTATTTCACTAAACAATTTCTGTATCACCAGAGTTGGGACTACTATCTCTTTTTTTATAATGCAAGTGAAAAATTGTATGCTATAATGCAATGTTCATAAAGAATTGATTGTGCATTTATGTTTTGATAGCAAATTTAGAGATAGCATGTAACTGGAAAGGCTTAAATGCTTGTCACTTTCTCAGTAGTTTGATAAGAAAAAGTATATCATGCGAATGGACAAATTAACTGAAAGCATAAGAGCTACTAGAGGTAACCAAGCCTGCTCCAAATTCTATGCAAATGGTGCAGATTTATTAGTTATGTAAATGAAAATGCCAGTCTTCTCTCTCCTCCTTCCTCACATGTTGATTTTTGGAAAACTACTCTCATGTCATCTGGAGATTTCTTAGTTGGATAGTTTGGAAATGCAATCTTACTGTGCTGGATCTCTGGCCTTGTCTACACTGATGCTAAAATCAGGATTTTCCTGTGTTTGGCTGGCATTCTGAGGTGGCGATGATGTCCAGCTGAGGATGAGAAGGAGTTTTTAGTGGACAGGGCTTATTAGGTCTGGCAAGCCTGCTGTGCGTCACTATATTTTTCTACTTCACTGGCGAGAGGTTAGATTGGATTTTTCCCCCACCCAAGTGTCACATGTGTTTGTAGTGTTTTTACTCTCTTTTCCCCCTGACCAGTGTTCTGTCATCATTGTTTTTACTTCACTGAATGGAGTACACACATTTCTTTTCTCCCTGCTGATTATTTGCTTGCTTGCTCATGCAGAGATCTCACACACTCCCTCCTGATGATCCTCCCCATACATACCTTGCAGATCTCCACATGAGGAAGCAAACTGGGGGAGGGAATGTGTGCATGCCACTCAATAAAAACAAAGATGACACAACATGGATCAAGTGAGAGGAGGATTGGAGGGGGAGAAGACTAAAAATGAACAAAGGAGCATGACATTCAGGCAGGAGGGAGGTAGCCTGATCTAATCCCTCACTGCAGATCTCATGGCTAAAAATTTTCATAAATAAAAGATAAATAAAACACAATTTTTATTTTTAATTTCTCTGTTGCATTGTGTGTATGTGTATGTACATTTAAAATTTCCTTCCTCAATCACTGGTGCTGTAAAGGAGATTCAATGAGGATGCAGCCAACCAGAGCGCAAGGTGGTCTAGACTGCAGGCAAACAATAACAGTTACTGGTTGATAGGTTGATGCATGCTGGGAAGGCAACAAACACACAAACAAACAAACCCAGCAGAACAGACTGAGTTCACCAGTCTGATGCCACCTCACTATATTTTTTGTGGGTTTTTTTGACTATGTGGCTGTGTTGTGGAAGAATTTATTCCTAAAGTTTCACCTGCATCTGTGCACCATCTTCACCTGCACCATCTTCAGAGAATGGTGGCATGGAGGTATGTGGGATATATATACAGTGTGATCCTTGGTTGAGAGGAATGCTTGCCGTGAAAGCCTTCAATCTCACCTGACTGTCTCTGTTAGTGTGTGGTATTAACAGCTTGCTGCAGAGTTGCTGCAGACCAGGAAAATCTGAGGTGAAGCCAATTTTTTTGGTCAGTGTAGACAAGCCTTCAGATGCACTATTTGCTGATTTATGTTCATTTCTATTAAATCTTTTTAAAATTAATTTTAAAAGAAACAGAGAAATGTCCTCCCTGAAATTACAGTAGTTGATTAAACTGATTGGCTGCGTATAGGAAGGGGAATTGCCAAAATCATTTCTCTCACTTTTGCTGATGGAAACTTCTGCTGGAGCTTGAGAGACACCAACTGGATTCAGCCTATTTATCATATGTAGTGAGCTATTATTAAACTGCTTTGAAGCCAGTTTCCAAGTCCTTACAAAAATCAAATTAACAATGTAGCATACAAGTGAAAAAAAGTTAAAACCAACATCTGTTTAATCTTAAAGGTTCAAAATAAATATTTATTATGTATTAAACTATGAAGTAATACTCAAAATAATCCAATTTCTAATTTAATAGGTTTAATAATCCAATTTATAATTTATAAGATTTTTTATCCTTTAAGTTTTTAGCTATTATATGGGAAATAATCCCTTACATGTTATAAAAGTATTCCCTAACATAATGGAGGTGCTCAAATAACAATGAAATAGAGGCCATTTATGTATAATTCCGGCTATTGTGTTGAGTAAAAGTGCTGTCAGAATCAAGTGCTTAGGTTTAATTAAAATCTCATTGACTGCATCTGATAGTTGACAAAGAAATGTTCAGACGCAACCCTTATAGGACCAGCACTCATTCACTAATGAGAATGCCAGCATTCTAAGCCTGAACTACAAGTAAAGGCCAGTGACTTGAGAAAGTTATCTAAAGGTTTTGCTAGAAATGAAGAGGTTAAAGCTACTAGGCTCCAGGAAGCACCTAAAGAGAAAGCTGCACAAAAGTTGTGGCAGGCAGGCTGTTTTTTAGAGAGAGGGAGGGAAGAACATAATGTGAGATATAGATGTCAGGCAAACATTTCAGAGTAGTCAACTTACTTGCATCTAAAAGCAACTTCACAATCTCAAAATTAGAGTGGGAAACACTGTAATGGAGAGCCGTGTTGCCATTTCCATCTGCCATGTTGATAATATGTCTGAGGACTACAGGAGAAACCTCTTCAAAAGCAGCTATGTAGTCCCCAACCATTGCAGGAACAGCCGACTTCTGGCTTGATATACGAAACCACTCGTGCTGGATGGTGTTTAAACAAAATCGCTGCCAAAAACAAACAAAAATTATAAAGGGGATGTTCTATTTATAAACAAGATCAGTCTCACATTGAAATTATAGCCTTTTCCTTTGATATCTAGACAAATATCTAAGGCTGTCAACATAAGGAGAAAGAAAATTTGAAAGCCCATATCTTGCTGTCCCTTTGAAAGTCATATTTTACTATTGATGTGTAACTTGCTCTTCTCTATTATTTTAGCAGCATACTTTGTTTTATGCAAATAACACTTAGGAAAAGCATAAAGTGTTAATGTCTTCCTGATCAAGGCTTTTACCTCCTCCCTGAAACAATTTTTAAACAAATAATATTCCTGCACATTCTGTGAAAATATAGTCAGTGTGCTAATGATCAACCCCAGTTATTCTCTTGGGCCTCTCATTGGCACTCAGTAACCTTCTGGCCTTCTTAAGGGAATGGAGGTTCTCTTTAATCCTGACAGAACCCAGAAGGTAGTTCTACCACTCCTCGCTTTGGCTCATGTACTCTATAGGGTTTTATTTTTATGAAACTGAAGAGTATTACCTTTATCCAGGATTAACTACACCTATGCTAGATGAAGCTACATATCAGATAAATCATTCTGGGGGTGCTTCTTAATTTAGCATTCTTCCTAGTTTTACAAGATATGCATTTTTCTAGTTTCAGCTGCTTCACTGGCTGCAACAACCCTTGACAAAAATGGCACAATCATCCATGCCCTTGTTACCTCAGATTAGATGCTATAAAAAGCTCTACATCTGGTTGTCACTGAAAAGTACCTACAAACCATAGTTATCCAAAATGCAGCAGCTAAATTGTTGTTGCCCAGTCCTACTCTAGAGCCTTTTCTGTAGTTGTGTCCATCCCGTGGAATGCTATGCCTAAAGAGATTGATCAGATCATGACAGAGCAGTTCAAAGTGGAATACAAAAATGCAGCTTTAAGAAAGCATTTACACAAAGGTTTCAATGACCTATGTGTCAGTTTTAGCCAACATGGGAAACTACATCTCTTAGAATTGCATGCTCTATTAATATGGATTTTAAGACTGATGTACAAGTAGGAGCGGGACATTATTGAGTAGCAGTGGGACATTAAAAACAACAAATTAATTAAGGAAATGAGATTTTACATGTTTCCTCCAAAATGTTCAGCTGTTTCAGAGTAACCTGTTATTTATAAGTACAAGTATAAGATAGTTCTTCTATATGGAAAGCACTGGGTGGAGCACAAGGTCAAGTGTGTTGTAAGCAGTATGAGCTAAAAGTGTATGTGTCACAGAAGCGAGGTAACTGAGAGTGCAAAAGTACTTGTACAAGATATGCCAAATAATCCATGAAATCTGACATTTTTTTCAGAATTAGCCATATCTAGATGAACATGCTGAGTCTGATTTTCAGAGAACCTGAAATCACTCTTTGATAGCAAGGTCTCCAAAAGTCCTAATTCCCATTCTGTTGCTATTTAAATGGGTATTTCTTCAGTACATGTCACAATCAGTCCAAAGAAAAGCTTCCAAGAATTTGCAAGATAATGCTACTTATTTCAGTACACACAAGATTGAAATGGTACGTATATTACCCAAAGAGGTTTGAGTCTACTTGTTTACATAACACAGTTGAACTTCAAAAACAGAGAGGTGGATAAAACATTTACTGCTGTGTTTGGTAAGAAGCAGAGCACATTCCACATTAGAACATAAACTTTATACTTTCATAATCAAATGGAATGCTAACTCTATCTTGTGTACTTACCCATACACTTTAGGAACACTCAATTCAACAGTACAGCTAAATGAATAGAAGGGCTGTTTTTAAACAATGTTCACATGCTTTGTGATGTTTTTAAAAAAGTTTATTTGGTGCATTTTTAAAAAATAACAACACAAAGTTATATCTGTCTGTAGTAGCTACAAGCACAATAAAGTTGTGGAAGTGTTTTCAAATAGAACTAGATAAGTAGTGCAGAGTCCACATTGCTCTAAGAGACAGAATACTTGGTTTCAGCATTTCCACCCATCATAGCACATAATGTAGCACACCACTCCACAACAGTCCTGAGTTTTTTCCTCATAGGTTAAACAGATTGTTCTACTGAAAGAGTGCCCAGAGGAAGGGCCCTTTGTATCCACAGATTCTGCATCCATGGATTCAACCATACATAGCTGGAAAATATTTTTAAAAAATATATTTTACAAAAAGCACACCTTAATTTTAGCATATTATATAAGAGACACCATTTTACTATGCCACTGTATTTAATGGGACTTGAACATCCATGGATTTTAATATCCATGGGGGGGGGGGTCTGGAACTAGACTCCAACAGATATCAAGAGTATCTGTCGTATGCTATTTTCCTTCCATAGTCCTAGTCATGTTCTGTTTTAGGAGAACTGAAACCCAGGAACTTGCAGCATGTAAACTGGTGATGTTTTTGTGTTGACTTTTTATTGACAACCATCTGTTTCTCTTGCCCAACTCAACCTTTAACATGACAAATAATTAGATAATATATAATTTACAAACTATGCTGAACTTACAGTCTCTTTGCTGATCATGGCCTTGGGATCATCGATGCTACTTTTAAGAAGATGACATGCAGATAACATCTTTTCACTCAATTCATATCTGATAAGAGAGGAGAAAAGAGAGAGTAATTTAGGGTTTTTGTGGGGTGGGATGTGGCAAATTCATTATCATCTGCTGGAATGTGGAATTTGCTTTTGGCAGCAGATGTCACTGGAACGTCTCTCTATCTGAAAAAACAATGCCAAGTAATGGCTTTACACACTATACTTAACTATACCAACTGTATAAGAACAAAAGTGGGAAGACATTGTTACGCTCATGTCCTACTTATGGACATCTCATAGGTAACCTGGATGCCCAGAATGCTAACTTAAACAAGCCTTTGATTCAGTCACAATTCTTATATTATTAAGTTGTGTTGGGGGAAAAGTCCATCAACTAGGGTCAGAGGTTACACATTTAATCCAAATGAGAGCAGTTTGCAAAAAGTCCTCTCACAGGCTTAAAAATTATAATGATGATGATAATTTGTACAGATTCAATAATTGGGTGTAAAGTCTTCCCTAAGTAAAGCTGTTATACAGTTACAAAATGGAACATATCTTTGTAAGAGTTACTGTGAAAGATTTGTGAAGATTTGTGAGTTTCAGGCCTACTTCAGTGCAGCCGTATATGTATCTGTAATACAGTACTGGAAACATCTCTGGCAAGCTATATTTCAGGTAGCTTCAGCAAAATGTATCATCTTGGCTTGGACTAATTCATAAGTCTTGTAAGAAGTGTTTTCTATTGTGCAGGATGGCATTTTCAATTACATAGGGCCATCAGGTGTTTCCAACACTATGAATCTAGAAATATTGTATGAATACAGTACATTCATGCTGAAATTGAAGTTTTATTGACAGTAATGATGAAAATACTGAATAAATAGTATGCAATTAAAAAGAACTTGTTAAATTATTATGAATGATCAGAAGTCTGACAGCTGCCGAAACAACAGAACAGGAACTTTTACAGTTGTTTTTACTGCACTATTTTGCCATTTATTTAATTAAATATCTTGACATGCTTATGTCACCTATTAACAAAATTTCTCAAAGTATGAGGATTTCATACTGGGCTGTCACTTATGACCCATATTTCTTGGTTTAGTAAACTCATTATAAAGGAAGCAATGAAAAGGAGATACATAATACCATTTGCTGTACAAAGAGAAGCATTGTGTTGAATTATGTATGCTAAACATAAATAGTACAATTTTTTTTCCTACCAAATGTTTTTTAAAACTTCGTGTTTCATAGAAATGAAAACATTGTGACAACAATATTCACAAAAGTTTGGGTTCTCTGGTATGACAGGCCCTCCTCACCAAATTTTGCAGCCTAAACACAAACAGCAGGGCAATTATTGTGAAGAGGTTTACCTGTAGAATTTATAGTGCCTGTTCTATACACTAGGTAACAGATGAACCACCACCAGCAGCAGCATCTTCATTTACATCCTGACATTCCCCTCCAAATGAAGGATTCAAGGCAACTCACCAATTAAAACTAACGCAATATAGCTAATACCTACAAATAGTTAACATTAAAATTGAATTGAATTGTCAACAATATTGAAAACATTTGAAAACATACAATTAAAATAATAAACCAGTTTAATAACAATACATTTTTGATAAGATGTTTTAAAATAGTACAATTAAAAGCAGAACAGCACTCTATTAGAAGCCCACTCTGTAAAAATATTGACTTCTCAAAAGCCTACTGGAATTAAACAGTTCAGCCTCCCTCGGAAGGGAATTGCAGAGCCTAGTAGCAGCCCATAAGAAGGCCCTAGCCTTTTGAGCTCTGAATACAAGTTTTAACTAGTTCCCTCCACTCCATAAAGATATAGACAGCCATGCTTATGCTTTAGGTCTAATTCCCCCATCTACTATATTTTAAAACGTAGAAGATGTATCATACCTCTCACGGATTTCCACTTTTTCAGGCTCTGGCTCTTGAACCTGCACCACTCCTTCTACTCTGGCAGACATATCTTCCCTGTTCAGTCCATGCTGTTCTTCCACACTGAGCAAACTACCATTTTCTTCAATTTGAGCATATTTATTCCCAACACACTCATCATCAGATTCTGAAGAGGAACTCTCTTCTGAACTAGAATCATCACTTGATGTTGTTTCATACCTATATAACAAAATGTAATCAATCAATCAATCAATCAATAATTAAATATTTATTCAATGTTAAGTATGTTGTTACAATAAATATATTCTTTTTAATTAATAATCTCTTAAGTAGCTCTGAGACTCCTGCTGATCATCTATTACATTTATGGCAGAGGAACAGTAACCATTTCTGGAAAGCTTTGTGGCTACTCTACATAGGGTTTTAAATGCCTTTAATGCTAACATTTGTGGCTCAACTGTTTAATTTCAGAAATAATTGATTTTGGAAACAATAAACCACTCAAGCCTACTCAACACTGCTTAATATTAAATGTATAATATGACAACCAGCTTTCCAATAAAAAGAGGCTGTACAAACATAAGAACTGAATGAGGCTCGAGCATATGCATTTTTTTACCTTACGTGGGGGAGGGTGTTCCGAACATATCTCCTGCGTAAGGTAAGGGACCACTGTACAAGGAACTGACCAGTGAATAACCAGGTTGATGTCATGAAGAGGCCAGATATAAGGTATCTGTACACGTGTGACTGTTTATCTGTGTGACAGTGAATGTGCATGTGTGTGACAGTGAAGAAAGTCAACAGAAAGAAAAACTCATTTGAGATGTGGTGCTGGAGAAGAGTGTTGGGGATACTGTGGACAGCCGAACAGACAAACAAATGGGTCCTTGAAGAGATTAAATTGGAACTCTTCCCGGAAGCCAAGATGATGGAACTAAAGCTGTCATACGTTGGCCCCATCATGAGAAGGCATGACTCACTAGAAAAGACAATAATGCTAGGGAAGGTAAAAGGCAATAGAATGAGAGAAAGACCACATGCCAGTTAAATGGTCTCAATCAGGGAGGCCACAGGCCTGAATCTATAGGACCTAAGCAGAGCAGTGGAGGGTATTATTATCATTAATATAGGCCACATACAGATTGCCAAAATAAAGCTGCTTTGGGTCACTTTGGAGGTATGCTGTTTAAATGATGCATGCGTCCTAAGAGTCCGGAAGCTGCACCAAAGCTGCGCTCCAGTCCTTAGGACTGGATCGTTGCTTTGGCATGGCTTCTGGACTCTTAAGATGCATGCATCATTTAAAGAGCATACCTCCAACGTGACCTGAAACAGCTTTATTTTGGCCTGTCTGTATGGGGCCATAATTTTTTTATATAGTGTCATCCATATACATAGTGCTTTACAGTTACACGATAGAACATTTTAAACTATTCTAATAAATATAAAATACTAAAATATAATACAAGAATTTAGTACTAACAAACAACAAAACACACAAACACACACTGCAGAATAAAACAAAATTGTTTTAAATAAAGCATTAATCCGAAATTCCAAAAGTTTTAGAAAACAAAAAAGTTTTCCATTTGGATTTTAAAAATAGCAAAGGAATAAGGGGTGGCAAGGGAAAAAGGACAAAGCCGAGCCAAGGAGGAGAAAACCCTTGGCTGGGTGAGAAGTCCAGAATTCCCAGAGTGCATATTTCACAGGTTGGCAAAAGGAAAAAGAAAAAGCTGCAAGATAAGGAGTACCAGGCTATGCAAGGATTTGAATGTTAGAACAAGCAGCTTATAGTGAATCCTAGAGGATAGGGGATCTTGGAGATGTTTCATCCACAGGGTCACCATGAATTGGTGCTGACTTGAGGGCAATTAACAACAAAGAACAACAAACGTGTATGTGTGCTTGCTGGATTACACCCTTTAATGAAATGCTATTTATTTATTTTTTCTTCCTTCCATAAATTTGCATACACTGGGGGGAAATACAATTAAGATGTTTAATTCAATTAGGGCGTCTTCAGATTTAGCATTTTACTGTTCCAGCATAATTAGTATAATATGCTGTCTCCAATTAAGCTATTAGAGGGATAACTTTGCTGTAAAATGTTAACCCTGCTTAACTCTTAAATTAAATATATCCTTCACTGATCTGCCATGTCATTAAAAAACTACATGTTTTTCTTAAAGTAAAAAAATGTTTGCACATGGAAGAGGGAAGGGTTTTTCCCCTCCAAGGAATAGTTATAGGAACTAAAGTGTTTAACTATGTGTCTTTGACCAACTATATACAAAGACAGGCAAAGATTGAGAGAGAGAGATTTTGTTTTTGTAATGATGTGATAGCATTAGTTGATAACTTATAATTTTGATTCTATGTATGGCCCTGGAAAAGAGCTGAGAATTTTTATTTTAGAGCTGAACCTCTTACCCTCCATTTATACCAACAAACTGCAGATTCTTCTTTGCATTCTCATCTTTTTTCCCATCCTTTTTCTTCATGATGGACTTCAACATGTTATCATTTGCACATACTAGTAAACAGAGTGGGAAGAACATAGTTTAGCAAAGGTTTTCCACCACAGCATATCTCAAAATTAAGAAATACAGATGGGCATATACACATACAAAATTAGGTAGCTACTATATGCCTCTTCACACAATTACCATAAAGCCCAGAGGCAAGCTGGTCATCTGTTAGATTAATTGGAGACATTGCCTTGTCTTGGGAAGATGAGGCTTTCCAGTCCCGTCCTCTCTCTGTCTTCTCCTCATTTATGGTCCCAATTTCATGTCCCAGCTTCAACTTTAGGGAACTTGAAACTAAATGTGAGCTACCAGTGTGGCCATGAGGGGCGTTTAGCAGATTTTCTTCTGTAAGCAAAAAGAAGGCAATGAGTTACATAACTACTCATTGAATAATCTAAAATAATATATGATTACAATTAGGCAAATGCAACTAATGTAATATTACTGTTCAATCAGACTTGTTGGATGATAATTATACTTCGAGGGTATAAGAAAATAATCAGAAAGGGGGGAAAAGAGAAGAGGGAGAATTCTGTGTACAGGGTTGAGACTTGGCTTCAAAGTAACTTGGAAAGTTTTTGGCTTTATTTTCAATGTATTTTTTGACAGTAAAAAAGGGTTAATATCCTCAATTGTGTTATGGAGATTGCTCTATGCTTTTTTATGTTTAAATAAATTTTGTATGATGCAGTATAAACAGTGGGCTGCTGTTATTAAAAATACATTGTTGAAGTTTTTTGATCACTTTTACAGTTTTCAAAGTATACTCAATCAAGCCCTCTCTCCACTTGCCTGTTCCTCTGACTTCTCTCCCCCCAAATGCACAATACAGTAAGAGACCTTAATTGAAGATGAAGTAAAGCCACACATTCCTATTTTCATTTGTATTATCTCTTTTTTGAGGTTTTTAACACCCTGAAGCACAAGCTTCCATCTAAAATGCTGGGATTGTAATATGGAAGGATGAAAAGATACAAGTCATATCTTTTCAAGGTAGGGCATATGATTTCTCTCTTCTACCTCCACTACGGCACAAGTAAATTGGTTTATTCGAATATTGTATTTTCCTGACTCTTGAATCTACTCATGTTACTTTCTCCACAGAGAAAGTATATGTTGGTTTAGAATTGGATGGGATGAATGAGTAGAAGAGAATAAGCTATGACCAGGCTGAAAATTGATCCCCATGCACTGATGAATGAAGGCCAATGCATGCATAGTGAAAAACCACACAATGGTGCCAGTACACCACTATTCAGACTAAGTACCTCGTACATTGTATACAAGTGCAGTCATAATGTCTCATTACAGTTACTGGAGAGAGAAAAAACTAGGAATAGCAATTGCATACTGTCTGAACACATGGCACAGAGGAAGAATTAAAAACAGTGACATCTACTCATCCTAAATAGAATCCATTCAAAGAACAGGGACACAGAGGTATGTCCCAACCATCCACCCCTTGGATCTTGAGCTCAGTAGGTTTTGAGGGTTTCAGTTCTTGGGATAAGTTTTATTTTGAAGCTACTGATTCTATCCCGCCTGCTTCCTAAACATCAATGTTAAAAATATTTTTCTGAATGAAGCAAATCTTTATAGAGGCAATGAAGATTTCCATGGCATTTTAAGTCAGGACTATCACCTTCACCCATACTTTGTCCTGCCAAAACAAATCAGTTACTTTTATTCAGTACACATAGCTTTTTTGTGTCACTAATGAGGTATATACAAAGTGATATACTTTGTATCTGCTCCATATTGGGTTTTGTAAAAAAATTAAAATAATAATGGAACTGTGAATCCATTAACAGATACTGTTGCATGCACTATCGAGTCACTATTTTTAACTGAAAACATTTGTAAATATTTTGATTTATGTTTAAAATGATCCTGCTTTGTTTCTTTACAGGTAGCCAAATATATCAGTCTTTAATTTAACTAAAAGGTGCTAATGGTCTATCATCACAACCAAACATTTTTAGCAGTTCCCTTGGTGTAAATTTTAACATCTGGAAATGAAATCGAATCCTTGTCTCTCAATATCTTTGCCTCCCAGAAAAGGCAATTTTGTCAAGGTAGTTAAAAATCTGGGTTGGGTAAAGATCTATTTAATTCATGTTATTTATTTAAAACACTTATTAGCCATTCTCCAGTTATGGTTGTCCCAATGACATACATAGGCAAAATATGAAATTAAAACATTTAAGAGTCACACAGAGAGAAAAGCCCATTAGCACATTGAGAACAAAGTATTTCTGGTTTCTTCTAGATGATGTGGCATATCTTTTAGCACCCTGTTTTTTAAAAAATGGAATAGAATATACATTGTTTCCTGAATTCATCAAATGAAAATGTGGAGACCTGCAGATTCCAGGTTTATTTACTCTTGCATCATCTCTTTCTCTCCCCCCCAATAAATGGTGCAGTATTTCACCGGTTTTGTTTTTCTCATTCTCTTAATGAGAGACCACACCTACAAACTGTATACAGTTGTTTCCTAGATGATGCTTTTCTTCTAAATTTGAAGGAAAGAAGAAAGAAAACACTGTAATAATTTAAGGAGTATGATCCCAAAAAGAATGACTGTTTTCTAGTAGTCTCTGGGAGTTGGTCTGACACATGAAACTGTTGCTTATGCCTTTAATAGCCTGGACTGCCATTCAATTAACAACTTTTAACCAGTTTACACTTGAGGCCTGTACAGGGTATAAAGAAAATGAATCAAGCTAAATATCAAACTCTCAATAGGCATTAAGTTAACTATTGAGTATATTTGACAAAAGAAAGAATAACAACTTTTTATGGCTCAGATTTTAACAAAACATAAGAATACACGTTCCTCGCTATTTGTTAAAAGTTACCTCAACAAAGTGAAAAGGCTTTATTATACCTTTGTATGCTTTTTGCAAATTAATATGGGTACTGCAGAATGAAGAGCAGTTGGAAAAGTCAAGAATGGCACAAACTAGTATGGGTGCTACTTCTGGACTGATTTATGCCCCTTTCCTGTTTTAAAAATGACAGCATTACAAGTTGGAAAAAAACGATACCTTAATATTTTTGGCAAGAATGTGAAATACAAGTCCCAGTAAAATGCTTTATTTAGCAACTGATCCACCACCTGTATCTAGATACAGTCTCAGCACTAATCTTCATGGCTCATTTCATGTGGAATGAAGGGGGACAAAATGCATACCATCTCCTACTTTATATTCGGATCCTCCAAGGGCACTCAGTAGACATCACATAAGTGACATCACATTTATAAAACTGAATCAACCCAGCTGGAGAAATCTAGGTACAGACCATAGAATAAGTTACATACAAGAGAAAAAAACAATAAACATCTTAATTAAAATTATATTTAGCAGGGAGGAAGGGCTAAAAAAAACTACTTAATTAGCTACTGTATATACTTGACTATAAGTCAACCTCATGTATAAGTTGAGGGCAGGTTTTGGCAGGAAAATTATGGATTTTAATGAGACCCTTAGCTAAGTTGAGGATAAAACTTAAGGACATGCAACAAAAGATCATGTTTGATTGGTTGATCATAATAAATTTATCAACAAAAGATGTAAATGATGGAGCTTTCTCTAGGTAGAAAAACTGTATCTGTGCTGTTTTAGCTATTTTATGTATTTAAGCAAGTACTGATAACACTCATCACTTTGGTGTCGTCTATAATATTAGGACTGGAGTCTCTTCCCCAGTCTTTTCATTCCACTGGCAAGTATGCAGTTTTGCAAGAGCCTATTCCATACTCTTTAAAGAAGAAAGTCTGTTCCAACATACCTGCCACATCAGCTTTGTCTATGCACTGTTTCGGCACATCTAAGTTGCGCAGTTCCTCCGTGCTTGCATATTTCATGACATTGTTGATGGATGAAAGAGTGCTGATGAGCTGAGAATTAAGAGACCCAATTTGAGAATGAGGCTCTCCAAATGCATCTGCTAGCTCAGCATAATTTTCAGCAAGTAGCATCTGTTGCTCCTGAACAAGCTTCTGAACCCGTTCAATGTAATGATCCAAACCAGTCCGTATCTCAGGCAGAGGGAGAGGATGGTCCAGCACAAAGTTCTCCGATTCGTATACAGATTCATCCCCAACACCAATGCTTCTAGTGCTGGATGGTGTCACAGACACTGGAGGAGGACCGCAGGCAATATTTCTCATTTTGAGCCCAACTAGGTAGTTCTCATTGATATTGATCTGCCCCACTCCACAATCTTTGGTCTTTGTAAGGGAAGATCTATCAAAGCTAGCAGTGGTAGAGAGCAGAGTTCCCACACCAATTGAACGAGTTTTAGCCGCTGTATTCACATCCTTGACTCTGCCATCTCCAACAGCCACAGTCCTCATCTCCACACTCACAGTGTTCGTCTGTTTATCATAAGTGCTCACAACAGTATTGGTGCTGGAATCTGTAACAGTAGCTACTTCTGTATTGGTCAATTGGTCAGTCTTTTCTAATACTGTATTGGTTCCCTGGGTAGCTGTACAAGGCACTGCCATTACTGCAGAATCTACTTTGCAACCAGTCTCTGTGTTTGTGCTGCGGGAAATGGTCTCGTTTGCTGGGCAGACTGTCGCATCCAAACACTCTCCACAGCCTATCGACCGGACTTCTTTGATTTTCAGTTCAGTTTTGTGCAGGCTTAATCTGTCTACTGACTCTTCTGTATTGACCCCAGTTTCGCAGATGCTACTTTCTGTCCCCACACACTGATTGCATGTTTCAACAGAGCTTTCAACGCACTGGTCACACATGTCTTTTCTCTCTGTCACAATCCACCAATTCATAGGCACATCTGGACCCACAGCTGAACTCTGTAACATAGGCCTACACAAAACTCCAACACTATTCATTTGGAGAGAGTTCCCCACACAGGATTCAACAACATCCACATGATCTCCCACCATTTGGTCTCTTGTTTGTACTACTGCTTCCACTGCTCTACTGAAGAGGAGGGGCTGTGCCATCAGTGCCTTGTCCATTTTTTTCCTGGACCCAGCTGCCTGCAGCTCATGTTTTAATTTGGTCATCTCCCTGTCATGAGTGGCTTCCCTCAGCTGAACCTCCAGCCGGTAAATTTTGTCTTTAAGGGCTTCAATGGTCTGATGCTGGAGCTCTATTTCCCTCTCAGCCTCTGTAGACACACCAAGCATCCCTTCTGTCACCCCAACAACAAAATCTTTAGTCACAAGTTCTGTTCCTACTGCTATATCCCTGAATGCTCTCAAAGCTCTGTTGTACACAACAATGTTGTCCATACTTTCATCTGCACCTACAGAAACAGACCTGTTTTCTTTTGTTACACTTGGTCGGTTCACCCGCAGGTTAGATGGAATATCGTAATTGCTGTCCTGAATTTTCTTCTCCAAAGCTTGCATTTCTGCAGTTAACTGCCTAAATTCTTCTATCCTCTCTGAGCTCTGTTCTACACTCCCTGTGTCATCTTCACAGTCTATGTAGAGTTCTCCACCTCCTCTGGCTGGAGAGAGATTCTTCCACTGTTCGGCATTTCCTGCACTATATGACCTTTTCCTGAAATGGCCTGTGTCGTTCTGGTTGACTATTCTTTGGTTTTTGAGCTTTGCCATCATCTGCCTTTTCTCTTCCTGCAATACTGAAATCTTCACCTGGAGCACAGGAATAGTCTTGACTTGCTCCTCAAGTTCCTTGAGGCGTTTGAGGGCAATGGCCATTTGTTCCCTAATATGCTGCAGGTGAACTGGGCTCACGTTAGTCACAGGTGTTGATATACCTGAACTCAATGGGCTGTGCCGGATGGAACTGCCCAGAGAAGATGCTAGATGAAGACTATAGTCTCCATTGCCCTGGTATCCATTCTGAAACTGATGGGACACCTGGTTATGTCCACTGGATCCTACATAGGAAGGAAGTGAGCCTGTTGAACCCATGGCTCCAAAACTGGAAAGCCTTGGCCTCCGAGTTTCTCCTGGAATTGCCTGCATTGCCATCTTTTCCTGCTCCAGTCTTCTCCGGGTTTCCATTAGCGTTTTAGTAACACGAAGGTTGTGCCTAGGCAGCTGTGGTGAAGGAGGCAGTAGTTGTTTGCTTTCAGGAATAGTTAGGAAACTTGGAGAGGCCTCAAAGGACAAAGACGGCCTTGTAGAGGCAGAGGTAGTGGGAGCTGCTGCTGCTGGACTCTGTGCTGCACAGAATGAAGATGAATGTTTGTTTTCATCACTGTTAGAAGAAGAAAGAGATTCATTTGATGTCCATCCACTGTACTGGCTGGAGGTGGTGTTTTTCACAGCTGCAAAAGGTGGTATCACTTTCCTCTTTTTCTGTATGTTCAGCTTTTTAATAGTATTTCCCTTTTGTATATCTTCCACATATTTAAGGAAATCCAAATCAAGCTGGTAACCATAAGGTGTTTCCACAAAATAGGGATCTTTCTGATCTCTCTCATCCTCCCCATTCAGGACATTTTCATCTTTTTCTGAAAGAAAGAACATATAGTAATGCTTAAAATGCTACACAAAATTAAATGACAGGCACACTACTTGGGCATCAGAATCAATGTTGCATGTAAGAAAGACTACCTTTCACTTGATTCAACTTTTAACAAGCACACATATTTTTTATTTTAACATTCTGTTGTCTAAATTTAAAACTATCAAGTAGGCATTTTGCATAAGTTTCACATAAAGTCATTCTTCATTGTAAAGAAACACTCCTTACAGTTACTATTTCACAATGCTTTAAAGAAATCCCTTTTCTTGCACAGCACCACTGTTTTTCTACATACTGTTCTCCTATGAAGGGCAAGTTGATCCTGAGTTCAATGGTATACCATAGGGAAACTTAATACAACAGAGGGTTTCTAAGGGATACAAAAATGTTTCTCTTACCATTAATTAATGAGGAAACTGTCAACAGAGATGTTAAATACAAAGCTCTGCAAATCTGAAAGGCAAAGTCATCTAAAAGAACAGCAGTTCTCTGCTCAGGAGCACATTCATTTGTGATTGTTCATGTAGCTTATTTTATATTCCTACACTGTGCAGAGTTGACATACTAAGAACTATGCAGGCAGACCCATTTCTAGTTCAGTCTAAAATATCTCAGTTGAAAGAGAAACTACCAGCTCGGATGTCAGGACAGTTCAGTTTCCTGCAGACACAGGAGACGTGTGTCACACCAAAGCAATCTAAATAAAACTGCACTGTATATGCCGAGCTTCTGGAGGCAGAATATTTATACCTATACTTGTTCTATAACTTGGTTCCCATCTTCCCCCCAGTACATTATAAGGATTTAGTCAGTACAGTCTTATGATTTCATACTCATTAATATAATGTCTTTCTCTATTTAAGTCCACCAATGCAAATCTGTTCAAAGTCTAACAGAACTTATGTTGGATCTTGCAATCACAACTTAATATATATATCATGCAAGCTCACTGCCTGTAAAAATGCCTGCCTCTCATTCTTACTCATTTTCCACCCTGTAAACGGGAAATTGTGTCCAGTGTTCTTACAAATATAGAAAAACAGATTACAAGGTTTCATAAGATGATTTCACAGTTTACTAAAAACTAGCAGTGGGAGGCACAAAAATATTTCCTTTTCCCACTCCTTTTCAGTACATGCTTGCATCATAACAGAGCAGCTTTCCAAAATATTTATAATCTATTGATACTTCCAAAAATAGGTGTGTATATGTGTGTGTAGTCTGTCCTTAAGATAGCTAGCATCCATTGTCCAGAAAATCAGTTACACAAGCATATATTTATATACAAAGCTGCCTAAAATCTGGAGTTGTTACACCATCCCTAAATAGCTTAATGCTGTCCACTTAAACAAAATTATTCTCAGTGCCAATAAACCCCTAAAGAAGAAGGGAGAGGTCCATCTTACGCTCACAAAGTCCTCAGTTCAACCCCTAGTAACTACAGCTAAGGTTGGAAGGGACTGTTGCCTGAGGTCCTATATGTAGTTTATTTTATATAGCAAGAAAAAGTATAACAAATGTAATGGAAGTCCAACAAGACATGAATAAATAAATCATTAAGAATAACAGAGGAGTTTACATGTGAGATGCAGATCATGCTACATGTACTACAGTAGTAATTAACACAGCCTTTGCCATCAGAATTGCTGTGAAATAAAAAAAAGGTTTAAAACCTTGGTTTCTTGCACAAGAAAAAATGTATTTCACCCTGTTGGGCATAATCTATTTGCCTCAATTGAAGAGATGGCAATTAAATTTCTAAAACTGATTAAAAAATACAACAAGAAAGAAAGATTACAGGAAAGTTGAAACTGCTTATGAAGTGGACAAGCCAAACTAATAGAGTCACTTCCATTTTAGGAAATGTCAGACTGAGTTGCCAACCACCCATTAGGTTACCGGCACAACCAGTAAAACTACGTTCTAACAAGTAATCAGTTTTTCTACCATACATGCCACACACCCATAACATCTTCCTCAGCCTTCTTGGTTCCTGCACCAGTCCCCCCCCCCCCTTGCATCCCATGAGACTATTTCTGGATTTTGGTGAGTCTTGAGAAACAAGGCCAGCAACTGCCTTCTAAAGTATCAGCACTTGTCTAAAGAAGTGTGCAATCACAAGCAACAAGGAAGTGAGTGACAATTGTGATGACAGAGTGCAAAGAAAAGAAAAAAAAGCCCCAGCCCAACTTCTACTTCTGGCATTCAAATCACACACACACACACGATGGCAGAGAAAGTGAGAGGTGCTGAAATGCCAGCAATTTAATTTGATCAAGATCAGTAATCAAGAAAAGTCATCCTTGACCAGACCAAAAGCCTTTCTAGGCCAAAATGCTGTTCATATGCAGTGGCCAAACAACAGCCTAGGAAGCTTGCCAGCAATGCAACTGCATATTCTATTCCATGTTCCCAGACATGATGAGCAGAAGCATTTTGACTTGGATATATGTGTGTGTGTGTGTGTGTGTGTCTGTGCCTTTAAGTCACCTGTCAACTGGTGGTGACCCCATGTAATTCATAGGATTTTTCCCAGATTGTGTGTGTATAATTTATTAATAATTTGTTTTTTATTTATTACCGCTATTCAAGATCATAGCGGTGAACAGCAAGTAAGCTATGCAAGTACATGTCTGTGCCTCTAAGTCACCTGTCAACTGGTGGTGACCCATGTATCAGAGGGTTTTCCAGATGTGTGCGTGTGTAATGTCTGTGCCTCTAAGTCACCTGTCAACTGGTGGTGACCCCATGTATTCAGAGGGTTTTCCCGATGTGTGCGTGTGTAATGTCTGTGCCTCTAAGTCACCTGTCAACTGGTGGTGACCCCATGTATTGCAGAGGTTTTCCCAGATGTGTGCGTGTGTAATGTCTGTGCTCTAAGTCACCTGTCAACTGGTGTGACCCATGTATTGCAGAGGGTTTCCCATTGGTGTGCGTGTGTAATGTCTGTGCCTCTAAGTCACCTGTCAACTGGTTGTGACCCCATGTATTTCAGAGGTTTTCCCAGATGTGTGCGTGTGTAATGTCTGTGCCTCTAAGTCACCTGTCAACTGGTGGTGACCCCATGTATTTCAGAGGGTTTTCCCAGATGTGTGCGTGTGTAATGTCGTGCTCTAAGTCACCTGTCAACTGGTGGTGACCCCATGTATTTCAGAGGGTTTTCCCAGATGTGTGCGTGTGTAATGTCTGTGCTCTAGTCACCTGTCAACTGGTGGTGACCCCATGTATTTCAGAGGTTTTCCCAGATGTGTGCTGTGTAATGTCTGTGCCTCTAAGTCACCTGTCAACTGGTGGGACCCCATGTATTTCAGAGGGTTTTCCCCAGATGTGTGCGTGTGTAATGTCTGTGCCTCTAAGTCCTGTCAACTGGTGGTGACCCATGTATTTCGGGGTTTTTCCCAGATGTGTGCGTGTGTAATGTCTGTGCCTCTAAGTCACCTGTAAACTGGTGGTTGACCCATGTATTTCAGAGGGTTTTCCCAGATGGTGCGTGTGTAATGTCTGTGCCTCTAAGTCACCTGTCAACTGGTGGTGACCCCATGTATTTCAGAGGGTTTTCCCAGATGTGTGCGTGTTGTAATGTCTGTGCCTCTAAGTCCACCTGTCACAACTGGTGGTGACCCCATGTATTTCAGAGGGTTTTCCCAGATGTGTGCGTGTGTAATGTCTGTGCCTCTAAGTCACCTGTCAAATGGTGGTTGACCCCAGGTATTCAGAGGGCTTTCCCAGATGTTGCGTTGGTAATGTCTGTCCTCTAAGCTCCCTGTCAACTGGTGGTGACCCCATGTATTTCAGGGTTTTCCAGATGTGTGGTGTGTAATGTCTGTGCCTCTAAGTCACCTGTCAACTGGTGGTGGACCCCATGTATTGCGAGGGTTTTCCCAGATGTGTGCGTGTGTAATGTCTGTGCCTCTAAGTCACCTGTCAACTGGTGGTGACCCCATGTATTGCAGAGGGTTTTTCCCAGAGTGTGCGTGTGTATGTCTGTGCCTCTAAGTCACCTGTCAACTGTGGTGACCCCATGTATTGCAGAGGGTTTTCCAGATGTGTGCGTGTGTATGTCCTGTGCCTCTAAGTCAACTGTCAACTGGTGGTGACCCCAGTTGCAGAGGGTTTTCCCAGATGTGTGCGTGTGTAATGTCTGTGCCTCTTAAGTCACCTGTAATGGTGGTGAGCCCCATGTATTGAGCAGGGTTTTCCCAGATGTGTGCGTGTGTAATGTCTGTGCATCTAAGTCACCTGTCAACTGGTGGTGACCCCATGTATTGCAGAGGGTTTCCCAGATGTGTGCGTGTGTAATGGTCTGTGCCTCTAAAGTCACCTGTCAACTGGTGGTGACCCCATGTATTGCAGAGGGTTTTCCCAGATGTGTGCGTGTGTAATGTCTGTGCCTCTAAGTCACCTGTCAACTTGTGGTGACCCCATGTATTGCAGAGGGTTTCCCAGTGTGTGCGTGTGTAATGTCTGTGCCTCTAAGTCACCTGTCAACTGGTGGTGAACCCCATGTATTGCAGAGGGTTTTCCCGATGTGTGCGTGTGTAATGTCTGTGCCTCTAAGTCACCTGTCAACTGGTGGTGGACCCCATGTATTGCAGAGGGTTTTCCCAGATGTGTGCGTGTGTATTTCCTGTGCCTCTAAGTCACCTGTCGACTGGTGGTGACCCCATGTATTGCAGAGGGTTGTCTCCCGTGTGCTGCTGTGTAATGTCTGTGCCTCTAAGTCACCTGTGCAACTGGTGGTGACCCATGTATTGCGAGGGTTTTCCCAGATGTGTGCGTGTGTAATGTCTGTGCCTCTAAGTCACCGTCAACTGGTGGTGAACCCCATGTATTGCAGAGGGTTTTCCCAGATGTGTGCGTGTGTAATGTCTGTGCCTCTAAGTCACCTGTCAACTGGGTGTGAACCCATGTATTGCAGAGGGTTTTTCCCAGATGTGGGCGGTGTTGTCTGTGCCTCTAAGTCACCTGTCAACTGGTGGGGACCCATGTATTGCAGAGGGTTTTCCCAGATGGGTGTGTGTATGTCTGTGCCTCTAAGTCACCTGTCAACTGGTGGTGACCCCGATTGCAGAGGGTTTTCCCAGATGTGTGCGTTGTGTAATGTCTGTGCCCTAAGTCACCTGTCATGTGGTGACCCCATGTATTGCAGGGTTTTCCCGATGTGTGCGGTTAACCTGTCGAACTGGTGTGACCCCATGTATGCAGAGGGTTTTCCAGATGTGTGCGTGTTATGTCTGTGCCTAAGCACTGTCAACTGGTGGTGACCCCATGTATTGCAGAGGGTTTTCCCGATTGTGCGTGGTGTAATGTCTGTGCCTCTTAAGTCACCTGTCAACTGGTGGTGACCCATGTATTGCAGAGGGTTTTCCCAGATGTGTGCGTGTGTAATGTCTGCCTCTAAGTCACCTGTCAACTGGTGGTGACCCCATGTATTCAGAGGGTTTTTCCCAGATGTGTGCTGTGTTGTAATGTCTGTGCCTCTAGTCACCTGTCCACTGGTGGTGACCCCATGTATTGCAGAGGGTTTTCCCGATGTGTGCGTGTGTAATGTCTGTGCCTCTAAGTCACCTGTCAACTGGTGGGTGACCCCATGTATTGCAGAGGGTTTTTCCCAGATGTGTGCGTTGTGTAATGTCTGTGCCTCTAGTCACCTGTCAACTGGTGGTGACCCCATGTTTTCGAGGGGTTTTCCCAGATGTGTGCGTGTGTAATGTCTGTGCCTCTAGTCACCTGCAACTGGTGGTGACCCCATGTATTTGCAGAGGGTTTTCCCGATGTGTGCGTTGTGTAATGTCTGTGCCTCTAAGTCACCTGGTCAACTGGTGGTGACCCATGTATTTGCAGGAGGGTTTTCCCAGATGTTGTGCGTTGTGTAATGTTGTGCCTCTAAGTCACCTGTCAACTGGTGGTGGACCCCGTTTTGCAGAGGGTTTTCCCAGATGTGTGGTGTGTTATGTCTGTGCCTCTAAGTCACCTGTCAACTGGTGGTGGACCCCATGTTTTGCAGAGGGTTTCCCAGATGTGTGCGTGTGTATGTTGTGCCTCTAAGTCACCTGTCAACTGGTGGTGACCCCATGTTTTGCAGAGGGTTTTCCCAGATGTGTGCGTGTGTATGTCTGTGCCTCTAAGTCACCTGTCAACTGGTGGTGACCCCTGTTTTGCAGGGTTTTCCCAGATGTGTGCGTGTTGTAAGTTCTGTGCCTCTAAGTCACCTGTCAACTGGTGGTGACCCCATGTATTTGCAGAGGGTTTTCCCAGATGTGTGCGTGTGTAATGTCTGTGCCTCTAAGTCACCTGTCAACTGTGGTGACCCATGTTTGCAGAGGGTTTTCCAGATGTGTGCTGTGTAATGTCTGTGCCTCTAAGTCACCTGTCAACTGGTGGTGACCCCATGTGTTTGCAGAGGGTTTTCCCAGATGTGTGCTTTGTGTTGTAATGTCTGTGCCTCTAGTCACCTGTCAACTGGTGTGACCCATGTATTGCAGGGGTTTTCCAGATGTGTGCGTTGTGTAATCTGTGCCTCTAAGTCACCTGTCAACTGGTGGTGACCCCATGTTTGCAGAGGGTTTTCCCAGATGTGTGGTGTGTAATGTCTGTGCCTCTAAGTCACCTGTCAACTGGTGGTGACCCCATGTATTGCAGGGTTTTCCCAGATGTGTGCGTTGTGTAATGTCTGTGCCTCTAAGCACCTGTCAACTGGTGGTGACCCCATGTATGCAGAGGGTTTTCCCAGTGTGTGCGTTGTGTAATGTTGTGCCTCTAAGTCACCTGTCAACTGGTGTGACCCCATTGTATTGCAGAGGGTTTTCCCAGATGTGTGGTTGTGTTGTAATGTCTGTGTGCCTCTAAGTCACCTGTCAACTGGGTGGTGACCCCATGTATTGCAGAGGGTTTTCCCAGATGTGTGCCGTGTGTATGTCTGTGCCTCTAAGTCACCTGTCAACTGGTGGTGACCCCAGTTTGCAGAGGGTTTTCCCGATGTGTGCGTTGTGTAATGTCTGTGCCTCTAAGTCACCTGTCAATGGTGGTGACCCCATGTATTGCAGAGGGTTTTCCCGATGTGTGCGTGTTGTATGTCTGTGCCTCTAAGTCACCTGTCAACTGGTGGTGACCCCATGTATTGCAGGGGTTTTTTCCCAGATGTGTCGTGTGTAATGTCTGTGCCTCTAAGTCACTGTCACATGTGGTGACCCCATGTATTGCAGAGGGTTTCCCAGATGTGTGCGTGTGTAATGTCTGTGCTCTAAGTCACCTGTCAATGGTGGTGAACCCCTGTATTGCGAGGGGTTTTTTCCCAGATGTGTGCGTGTGTAATGTCTGTGCCTCTAAGTCACCTGTCAACTGGTGGTGACCCATGTTTGCAGAGGGTTTTCCCAGATGTGTGCGTGTGTAATGTCTGTGGGGCCCTCTAAGTCACCTGTCACAACTGGTGGTGACCCCCATGTTGCAGAGGGTTTTCCCCGATGTGTGCGTGTGTAATGTCTGTGCCTCTAAGTCACCTGTTCAACTGTGGTGACCCCTGTATTGCAGAGGGTTTCCCAGATGTGTGCGTGTGTAATGTCTGTGCCTCTAAGTCACCTGTCAACTGGTGGTGACCCCATGTATTGCAGAGGGTTTTTCCCAGATGTGTGCTGTGTGTAATGTCTGTGCCTCTAAGTCACCTGTCAACTGGTGGTGACCCCATGTATTGCAGAGGGTTTTCCCAGATTGTGTGCGTGTTGTATGTCTGTGCCTCTAGTCACCTGTCAACTGGTGGTGACCCCACTGTATTGCCGAGGGTTTTCCAGATGTGTGCGTGTGTAATGTCTGTGCCTCTAAGTCACCTGTCAACTGGTGGGTGACCCTGTATTGCAGAGGGTTTCCCAGGATGTGTGCGTGTGTAATGTCTGTGCCTCTAAGTCACTGTCAACTGGTGGTGACCCCATGTATTGCAGAGGGTTTTCCCAGATGTGTGCGTGTGTAATGTTCTGTGCCTCTAAGTCAACCTGTCAACTGGTGGTGACCCCATGTATTGAGGAGGGTTTTCCCAGATGTGTGCGGTGTGTAATGTCTGTGCCTCTAAGTCACCTGTCAACTGGTGTGTGACCCCATGTATTGCAAGAGGTTTTCCCAGATGTGTGCGTGTGTCAATGTTGTGCCTCTAAGTCACCTGTCAACTGGGTGGTGACCCCATTGTATTGCGGAGTTTTCCCAGATGTGTGCGTGTTGTAATGTCTGTGCCTCTAAGTCCACCTGTCAACTGGTGGTGACCCCAGTATTGCAGGGGTTTTCCCAGCTGTGTGCGTGTGTAATGTCTGTGCCTCTCAGTCACCTGTCAACTGGTGGTGACCCCATGTATTGCAGAGGGTTTTCCCAGATGTGTGCGTGTGTAATGTCTGGCCTCTAAGTCACCTGTCCAACTGGTGGTGACCCCATGTATTGAGAGGGTTTTCCCAGATGTGGGTGTGTATGTCTGTGCCTCTAAGTCACTGTCAACTGGTGGGTGACCCCAGTATTGAGAGGGTTTTCCCAGATGTGTCGGTGTAATGTCTGTGCCCTAAGTCACCTGTCAACTGGTGGTGACCCCATGTATGCAGAGGTTTTCCCAGATGTGTGCGTGTGTAATGTCTGTGCCTCTAAGTCACCTGTCAACTGGTGGTGACCCCATGTATTGCCGAGGGTTTCCCAGATGTGTGCGTGTGTAATGTCTGTGCCTTAAGTCACCTGTCAAATGGTGGTACCCATGTATTGCGCGAGGGTTTTCCCAGATGTGTGCGTTGTGTAATGTCTGTGCCTCTAAGTAACCTGTCAACTGGTGGTGACCCCATGTTTGCAGAGGGTTTCTCCCGATGTGTGCGTGTGTAATGTCTGTTTGCCTCTAGTCACCTGTCAACTGGTGGTGACCCACTGTATTTGCAGAGGGTTTTCCCAGATGTGTGCGTTGTGTAATGTCTGTGCCTCTAAGTCACCTGCAACTGGTGGTGCACCCATGTATTGCAGAGGGTTTCCCACATGTTGCGTGTGAAAGTCTGTGCCTCTAAGTCACCTGTCAACTGGTGTGACCCCAGTATTGCAGAGGGTTTTCCAGATGTGTGCGTGCTGTAATGTCTGTGCCTCAAGTCACGTGTAACTGGTGGTGACCCCATGTATTGCAGAGGGTTTTCCCGATGTTGTGCGTGTGTATGCCATGTCTGTGCCTCTAAGTCACTGTCAACGGTGGTGACCCCATGTATTGCAGAGGGTTTTCCCCGATGTGTGCGTGTTGTATGCGTGTGCCTCTAGTCACCGTCACTGGTGGTGACCCCTGTATTGCGCGGCGTTTTCCCAGAGCTGTGTGCGTGTGTCGTGTGTAATGTCTGTGCCTCTAGTCACTGTTCCACTGGTGGCGACCCCATGTATTGCGCGGGTTTTTCCCCAGATGTTTGGCTTGCGTGTGTATGTCTGTGCCCTTCTAAGTCACCTGTCAACTGGTGGTGGACCCCCCGTATTGCAGCGGGTTTCCCCGATGTGTGCGGTGTTTGTAATGTCTTGTGCCTCCTAAGTCACCTGTCAACTGGTGGTGACCCCATGTATTGCAGGAGGGTTTTCCCAGATGTGTGCGTGTTGTATGTCTGTGCTCTACGTCACCTGCTCAACTGGTTGGTTGACGCCCCATGTATGCAGAGGGTTTCCCAGATGCGTGCGTTGTGTAGGTCTTGTGCCTCTAGTCCAGCCTGTGCAACTGTGGTGACCCCTTGTTTGCAGAGGGTTTTCGCCATGTGTCTGCGTGTGTTTCCGCCTTGTGTAATGTCTTGTGCCTCTAAGTCACCTGTCAACTGGTGGTGGACCCCCTGTCTCTTCAGAGGGTTTTCCCAGATTGTGTCGGTGGTAATGTCTGTGCCTCTACGTCACCTGTCACTGGTGGTGACCCCATGTTTCAGAGGGTTTTCCCACCGATGTGTGCTGTGTTTGTGTAATGCTGTGCCTCTAGTCACCTGTCAACTGGTGGTGTGACCCCATGTTATTCGAGGTGTTTTCCCAGATGTGTTGTGTTCGTGTGTAAGTCTGTGGCCTTTAGTCACCTGTCAACTGTGCGTGACCCCATGTATTTCAGAGCGGTTTTCCCGATGATGTGTGCGTGTGTAAGTCTGTGCCTTTAAGTCACCTGCACCTGGTGGTGACCCCCATGTATTTCAGAGGGTTTCCCAGATGTGGGCGTTTTTGTGTAATGTGTCTTGCTGCCTTCAAGTCACCTGTCAATCTGGTGGTGACCCCCATGTATTTCAGAGGGTTTTCCCAGCTGTGTGCGTGGTCATTGTCTGTGCCTTTAAGTCACCTGTTCAACTGGTGGTGACCCCATGTATTCAGAGGGTTTTCCCAGCTGGTGCGTTGGTAATGTCGCTGCCTTTAACGTCACCTGTCAACTGGTGGTGACCCCATGTATTTCAGAGGGTTTTCCCAGACGTGTGCGTTTTGTGGTCATGTCTGTGCCTTTAGTCACCTGTCACACTTGGTGGTGACCCCATGTATTTCGAGGTGTTTCCCCGATGTGTGCGTGTGCTAATGTCTGTGCCTTTAGTCACCTGTCAACTGGTGGTGGACCCCATGTATTTCAGAGGGTTTTCCCATGATGTGTGCGTGTTGTAATGTCCGTGCCTTTCCCAGTCACCTGTCAGAGGTGGTGGACCCCATGTATTTCAGAGGGTTTTCCCGATGTGTGCGTTTTTGGTCATGTCTGGCCTTTAAGTCACCTGTCAACTGGTTGGGACCCCATGTATTCGGGGTTTTCCCCGATGTGTGCGTGTGTAAGTTCTGTGGCCTTTAAGTCACCTGTCAACTGTGTGGTGACCCCATGTATTCAGAGGGTTTTCCCAGATGTGTGCGTGTGTAATGTCTGTGCCTTTAAGTCACCCGTCAACTGGTGGTGACCCCATGGTATTTCACGAGGGTTTCCCCAGATGTGTGCGTTGTGTCATGTCTGTGCCTTAAGTCCCCTGTCAACTGGTGGTGGGGACCCCATGTATTTCAGAGGGTTTTCCCAGATGTGTGCGTGGTAATGTTCTGGCCTTTAAGTCACCTGTCAACTGGTGGTGGCCCCATGTATTTCAGAGGGTTTTTTCCCCAGAGTGTGTGTGCGTGTGTAGTCTGTGCCTTTAAGTCACCTGTCAACTGGTGGTGACCCCATGTATTTCAGGGGTTTCCCAGATGTTGGTGCGTGGTACTGGTCTGCTGCCTTTAAGTCCCCTGTCACTGGTTGTGGACCCCATGTCTTTCCAGCAGTGTGTTTCCCAGATGTGTGGTGTTGTTTGTAATGTCTGTGCTCTAAGTCACCTGCAACTGGTGTGACCCCATGTTCTTCAGAGGGTTTTTCCTCATGTTGTGGCGTGTTGTAATGTCTGTGCCTTTAAGCACTCTGTCAACTGGTGGGACCCCCAGTATTTCGAGGGTTTCCCGCTGTGTGCGTGTGTAATGTCTGTGCCTTTAGTCACCTGTCAACCTGGTGGTGACCCCTGTATGTTCACGGAGGGTTTTTCCCAGATGTGTGGCGTGTGTAATGTCTGTGCCTTTAAGTCACCTGTCAACTGGTGGTGCCCCATGTATTTCCGCGGGTTTTCCCAGATGTGTGCGTGGTGTAAGTCTGTGCCTTTACGTCACCTGTCAACTGGTGGTGACCCCATGTATTCAGAGGGTTTCCCCAGATGTGTGCGTGTGTAACTGTCTGTGCCTTAAGTCACTCTGTCAACTGGTGGTTCGTGACCCCATGTATTCAGCGGGTTTTCCCAGGTGTGTGCGTGTGTAATGTCTGGGCCTTTAAGTCACCTGTCCACACTGGTGGTGACCCATTGTATTCAGGGGTTTCCCCAGGTGTGCGTGTGTAATGTTCGTTGCCTTTTTAAGTCACCTGTCAACTGGTGGTGACCCCATGTATTTCAGAGGGTCTTCCCAGATGTGCGTGTTGTCATGGTCCTGTGCCTTGTCGCACCTGTTCAACTGGTGGGACCCCATGTAATTCATAGGATTTCCCAGATTGTGCGTTTGTGAATGTCCGTGCCTTTACGTCACCTGTCAAACTTGGTGGTGACCCCATGTATTCATCGGACTTTCCCATGATGTGCGTGTGTGTTAATGTCTGTTGCCTTAAGTCACCTGGTCACACGGTGGTGCACCCCATGCCTTTCAGAGGGTTTTCCCGTTCCTTCCTTGCACTATAGGATACCTGGTGTTTGTTGGTGGTCTCCCATACAAGTAGTAACATGGGCTGAGCCTGCTTAGCTTCCAAGATGAGATGGGGATCTGGTACTTTTAGGGTATTTAGCACCCCTTACAGGGAGCTATATAGCCTTCCTGAGAAACCCTAAATTGATAGCTCCAGCCTTCAGAAAATTATCTAATATTTTTAGAAGTTGTCTAAATTGACAGTCATCACAATATCTTGTAGAAGCTGTGTGAAGAAGTATTTACTTTCTATATGTTGTTAATCTCCTACAATTTAGCTTTCTCCACCTATCCATATACCAGGTGTAATTTTATACATCTTTATCACATCCCTTCTCACTTCCTTTTTTTCTAAATGAAACAGCCTCAAACATTATATTTTTTCATAGGGGAGTTTCTCCACCTTTATAATTCTAGGTCTGGTGACCACAGATTTATATTGTACCTATATTGGCTGTCTTCTTTAAAAAAATAACTTTCTAATTATATCCAATATGAAATTTGCATTTTTACAGCAACCACAAACACTTGTAGGATATTACGATTTACCAGATTTGGATCATCTAAAGGCCCTGAAATTTCAAACCAAAATCTGAGATCTAAGACTGGCCTTTGGTGAAGGACAGGCCCAACTAATATAATTAAGTATGAAATATGAAGCATCAACAACAAACATGCCATTGAGATTTTAAAAAAAACAACTCCAAAAAGTCTAACAAATGAGATAAAATTTCTCTAAATTTTCCAAGCTCAACCCTAAACAGATAAACAAGCAATAAAATAAAATAAAATAAAATAAAAATAGCAGGGTATTTAACACCTCTGAAAACATTGCATTTAGGAATGCATGGGCAGAGTATTCCAACTAAATAATGTTTTCAATGTCATCTTTGGGGGGGGGGGGACATTTTTCTCTCACCTGTTTTTTACCCCTTCCAAGCATTTATTTTAATGCATAGGAGTTGCATTCCAAGAATCAGTGATTTGAGTGTTGGACTATGACTGGAGATCAGGATTTGAATCCCTACTTGGTGACCTTGGGCAAATCACATTCTCTCAGCCTCAAAGGAAGGCAAAGGCAAACCCTCTCTGAACAAATCTTGCCAAGAAAAACTCATGATAGTGTTCCTGTAAGTTGGAAGCAACTTGTAGTTAACATAACAAAGTTGCATTCCAACCAAAGAAACCTTTCCAATCAAAAGTATAAATTTCCATATCCCACTTTAAGATTTACAAAGAAAGGTTATCTCATTAACAGATGCCCCTTGCTGGACACACTAATCTTTCTTACAAATATTACAAACATTTTGGGGACATGATGACAACAGACCAATTGGACAAAGTGTGTCTATTCAGAAGCAAACATATTGTGTTTAATAATACTTAAAACTTTAATGCTGAGAATCCCACACATCTCAGTCATGGTTTCAAGATTCAAACGGGAGCAGAAAGAGAAGAAGAAAGAGAATGAGAGAAAGAGAATGATGAGGAAAGCAGGAGAAGACAAATGTAGCCTAGAGACTTGGTGAGCCAGCAAGGCATAGTAGTTTGAACATTAGACTATGACAGTGATGGCGAACCTATGGCACGTGTGCCAGAGGTGGCACTCAGAGCCCTTTCTGTGGGCACATGTGCCATCGCCCCAGCACAGAATTTGCCAGAGTTTGTTACTAGAAAGCTAGAGGGACATGACACTTTGCAATAAATAAGTGGGTTTTGGGTTGCAGTTTGGGCACTCGGCCCCTAAAAGGTTCAACATCACTGGACTATGACTTTGGGGACCAAGGTTTGATTCTTTGCTCAGCCATGAAACCCATTGGGTGACCTTGGGCAAGTCATATGCTCTCAGCCTCAAGGGAAGGCAATGGCAAATCTCCTCTGAACAAATCTTGCCAAGAAAATCCCATGATAGGGTTTTCATAAATTGGAAACAACTTGAAGGCACAGAACAACAACAGAGAAAGATGGTGAGAGAGAGGGGTGGACAAAGAAAGGTGACAGAAGACAAATCAAACTATGGCGGGTTACAGACCGCCTCTTTGAGGCAGTCTGCACCCGCCCCTTTCCCCGCCGGATTGGAGCCTGAGCTGTGAGAACGGCAGCCGCTGAGGCCCTGATCCGCCCCTTTTCAGGCTGCGGGGAAGCAGCAAAACGCCGCTTCCCTGCAGCCTGAAAAGGGGTGTCCTTGGGGCTTCAAGCCCCAAGG